>NC_072835.1:17740000-18040000 GCF_027744805.1 Dunckerocampus dactyliophorus | reverse complement strand
TTGTGACCTTGTGACGTACCAAGTGGCCATCTGTAAACAAAGCGAAGTTGCATCGACTCCCATGAGGCTTCCTCCGGGGTTGGACACAGTGGACATCGTCGGCGATAACGCATGAGATTAGAGCGGATGAATGTTCACAGATGGCAGATCTGGGAATTGAGACCGTCTCTGTGCTTCTTCTGTTTCTCATGGCCCAAAGTTGGACCTTGGGGCCTTTCCCAGTGGATATTTGTTACGTATTTGTTGCAAATATTTGTTACATCCTCCAAGTACGAGCTGTTTGTTGCTCAGTGAGCAGGACTACACAAAAACTATATCGCCAATTTCTGCAAAATGTACTTGAGGGAGGGGCCAAGTAAGAAATCAGTAAATGATGGTGCAGATCCGTAAAAAGGTGCAGACTTTGGGATATCAGGTCTTCCCTTCACAATCACTATGCTTGTCACTATAACAAATTTTGCTGGTCGATAATTGTGCTACAGATTATCGTCGATAATTGATATTATCGACAATCCTTTTCAGACCATATTTCGGTAATTATATGGCATAACCGTATTGAATGGCTGCATTTCTTTTGCAATGTAGCGAGCGACACTGTCTGTGAGCGTGCAACATTTTGCGCTATTTTGTATAAATTTAACTGCCGACTAAAGGGCTCAGTAAGCACCTCCAGCGGTAGTTTTTTTTCCCAGTTGGGAAAACTGAAAAAGATTGAGTTTCAGGTGTGGATACAAGTTCATCGATTTATCGATTATCGTGATAGGCCGATGACTATGACTGTTATTTTCGATATAATGACAACGCAGGGCTTTGCCGTATGTAAATAATTTTAACTCCCCAAAAAGCTAATATAGTCATAAATCACGTAAAATATATTTATACTAGTCAAAGATCCCCTATGGAATGCGCTGGTGTTTTTAGGAATATGCTGCAAAAATGCAAGTCACTCCCAGGTTTTGAAATAAACCCCTGGGCCGGTCTCATGTCATTCACGGGCCGGATTTGGCCCGTGTGCCACCATTTGAAAAGTCAGCTTTGAGATTGCACTTTCTTGTATTTGTACATTGCTGCCACCTACAGGACCGGAGCGGAACAGCGTGGCCCGAACATGTTTATGCGCTTCGGTTGTAGCTTCCAAAGTTGTTGAGTACGAAATATAAATAAATAAATAATAAAATAAATTTGAAAAAAAAGAAAAAAAAATAGGAAACAGAAAAAAAAAATTAAAAAGAAAAAAAAAATACGAACTAAAATGGCTATTGCCACGACAGTAATGGTAAAAATATAATAATCAAAATAATAATAATAATCAAAACACACACTCAATATCCCCCTATGTTACAATGAATGCTAATACTGTTCCTTTTTTACTTCCACAAATTATAAAACCAAGTACTATACAGCGTCATGTCTGTGGAAGTACTACTACTTTAATACTTTAACTTAACATAACTTTGTAGTGATATTTTGCGAAAAAGGGTATTATAGTGTTCTCATTCGTATCGTCCTTAAGCTTAATTGAGAAGGGCTGAGGGCTGAATCATCGTTCCTACCTTGAGTCTGGATGCCACTAGTAGGTCTTCTCCTGGCTTTGATTGAAGTGGTCAATTATCATCTGGTTCTATTAAACTGATTACTGTTGTCATACCAACAATAAAATACAAACAATAGGATCAAATATTGTCAATATTTATCGTTACATTGTCGACAAGATCGGGTGATCAATGTACTTCCGGGAATTACTGCCAAATTGGACTTCAAAGAGAAGCTCACAGATATTGCTGCGGTTCAACATTGCTCTCTGGTGGCGACCTCTAGCATTACACCTTATTGGTTCAAAAGGGTTCAAACTAGCACTGACGGTATCAACGTTTTTTGTTGTGATTTTTTTTTTACATGAAACGTCAGAAACTAATATAATTGTTTGAAAAGATAATTTCCACAATATTTTTAAGTGTAGGGAATTGCTCATGGAGTCTGAGTTGTTTAGGGACAATGGCAAACTACCGTTTATTTGTAATTTGATAGTGTATAAATCACTAATTAAAATTAGTTTTACATTGAAACTAGTCAATTTGAGTCCCGTAAAAGCATCGTCAACAGATAAACTTAAAAATACAAAATAGCGAAACATGAAGAGATACAAGGGCCGCTTTTGTAAAGATATGCTAGAAGTTACATATATTTCAAGAAAAAAATGCATCTCATCTTTGTGAAAAGGCGCATTTTTAGTATGAACTTTGGCCTGTTTTCCCATTTCTGTTGTTGTTGGTTTTTTTATTTTAACATATTTAAATTTTCTTCTTCAATAATATTCATACATTTTCTTTTTGAAATATTGTGATTTTATTCCAACAATATTTTAAACTTTTTAATCGATTTAACTGAATTGAACCCCAAAATAAAAGATTTTTTCTTTAATATTTCAACTCTATGCTACTAAAATGACATTATTTTTCACTTATCCGCAAGTTTATGCTCATAACATTGCAGCTTTTTTCTTGTTGGAATGCATTTTTTTCTCTCTTAATATTTTTTTACTTTATTCCCATAAAATGACAGCTATTTTTCCCATTTTTGCTCTTGTTTTTTTTTCAACTTTTCCAACCATTTCAACTTTCTTTTGTTAAATTTTCTTCTCATAATTATGACTTTATTCCCATATTTTGACTTCATTCTGGCAAACTAATATTCCAAAAACTACAACTTTATTCTTTATTTTTGCTTGTTTCTCATAATATTATGACATTTTTTTTAAAATGACATCTTTTCTCTATAATATTTCAACATCACGCTATTAAAATGACGTTTTTCCTCATGATATTATAATGTTATCCTTGTAAAGTATGACTTGTTCTTGTTATGCTACAACTTTTAGCAGTGGCAGTGCCCCGCCAAATCCAGCAGGAGATGCTGTTTGTCTTTTTTTTTTTTTTATATGTACTGTAGTAGATAGTCATACATACTGTAAGCCTGTGTTGTGAGGTTGATTTGTAAATTAAACATATGTGCTTGCAGTACGTTGTTATTGTTTGCTGCGCAAACATGCAGGATTTTTTTATTGGCCTCAGGGGTGATTATGATCGGGCCCTCCGAGCTCTGCCTGGCAAGAGTACATCTAAATTTATACATTTTTTTTTATTAACACATAACGTTGGACACAAACCAGGTGTAGTTTTTCAATCTTGTCTCATTTAAAATAATTTTTATTTTTATTGTTTTTTATTTGATTCGATTTTATCTTTTCTTAAATAATTTTTTTTTAACTCAAGTGCATTTAATGTGATATTTTTTTTCTATGCTAACTTATCTTGGTCTATTTCATATTTCATTCTACTTAACTGCATTTGTTTTTATCTTGCTTTGCTGTCTCGTCTCATTTTATTTTATTCAGTGCTCATCTGTACGGTACTTTTGTGTTGTTTTCTCAGGGCTGTTGAACCGATCGCAGTTGGACTGTTCAGGTTGTCTTCGGAGACGTTTCGGCTCTCATCCAAGCAGGCTTTGTCAGTTCATGCTCAAAGACCAGATAGGACAGCTGCACTCTGAGTCGGAGGGGATGAGTAAAGTCAAGTAGAGGCACGCCCCAAAGAAGAATGGTTTGACTTTTTTGTGGCGCAAACGACACTCGTTCCGTTATAGTAATTAGTCGTTAGTAGTCTCATATTTTATCCAGTCATATATTATATTTATATTTATTTATTTTGCTTACTCAAACCATATATTGACTATTAAATTTTTTAATTGATTTACTTTTTATCTTATTTTTTTGTATATTATTTATTTCCATTTAATTCTTATTTTTATTGTATTCAATCTTATCTTGTCTAGTCTCATTTTATTTAAATTTATCTAAACTAATTTTATATAATTATATTTTGTTATTTGATATTATATTTTGTCTTGATTTTATTCTATTTTTTATTGAATTAATTTCTTTTTTCAGGCCAAAGAGTTCACTCGTCAGAATGAATGAATTTTTTTCATACCGTGTTTGTCAGCGTGCGGCTAATATAAACAACCTGTTGAGGCGGGGCCAGGCTGTAAATAGCAAGACATCTATTTGCAGTAAATCAGTGTTATTTATTACTCGCTCCACGCACCTTTGTTTCAGCCCAGGCGGCAGTGACGTGCTCGGGGAGTCAGATAAAGGGTATTTCTCACCAACTCTTTCCTGTTATTTTCCCAAGGTCCTTTGTTTGTTTGGATGCAAGAACTCGGCCCGCCAGCTCTCAGGGACTCAGGGGAACGTTTAGAATGCGCCTCAGCACTGGTCCCATGTACCTGTGCCCATATTTGTCACCTTGGAATGCACATTTGATGGATCTATTCAAGTGTGTTATTATTATGTATTGTTATGATCAGTATTAGTTCAGGTCCATATGCCATTTCAAACCACACAAAAATGAGCATTAAAAATAAAAAGAAAATCAATAAATAAATATGATATACCTGTAAAAATATAAGACAGAGTATCAGAGCCACATTAAAAAAACAAAAATCTCAGATTTCGAGAATAAAGTCGTAAATTTACGAGACTAAAGTTGTAAATTTATGAGAATAAAGTCATAGTATTATCTGTTATCTCGAGGGAAAACAGAAAATATATAGAAAATATAAATTTACGACTTTTTTGTCATAAATTTATGACTTTATTCTCGTATATTTACGTCTTTATTTCTCATAAATTTACAACATTATTCTCAAAATCTCCGATTTTTTTAATACTGCGTCGTAACAGGCATTGCCTGAGGCAGCTATGAAAAGGGGGGACTTTTGGCATTGGGCAAAGGTAATATTACGGCTTTTTTTCTTCTTTTCTTCTTTTCTTTCCGAGTTTTTTTGCGGAAATTTACGACTTTATTCTCGTAAAATTACGACTTTTTTCCTCGTAAATTTACGTCTTTATTTCTTGTGAATTTACGATTTTATTTCTCATAAATTTAAGGCTTTATTCTCGTAAATGTATGACTTTATTCTCGTAAATTTAAAACCTCATTCTCAAAACCTCAGGTTATTTTAATACTCCGTCGTAACAGGCATTGCCTGAGACAGCTATGAAAAGAGGGGACTTATTACGACTTTTTTTGTTGTAAATTTACGACTTTTGTTCGGGGAAATTTACAACTTTATTGTCATAAAATTACAACTTTTTTCTCATAAATGTAAGCCTTCTTTTCTCTGAAATTTCCGATTTTATTTCTAAATTCACAAGAATTAAGTCGTAAATTTACAATTTTATTCTCGGAAATGTACAACTTTATTCTCGAAATTAGATTTTTTTTTTCAATGTGACCCTAATACTCCGTCGTAAAACTCTAAGATAATTACAAAAAATTCCATACACACACGTGCATAATAATAAAAATAACAGTCCTATAATAATGTTATAGGAGAGGTTACCAAAACACAAACAGATGAAATATCCCAATTTTCAACATTAACATGTTTAACTGTCATACAAGTGTAAAAATAAGTTAACCCTTTTCATTATAAAAATGCAAAAATAATTAAACCCTTAAAGTTAACGGCACAGGCATGATGCGAGGGTGAATTCCATGTCATGCAAGTGTAAAAAGAAGTTAACGACTGTCGCTACAAATAAATATAACACTTCATGACAAAGACTTGGTGTGAGAGCGATTTGCGACCCAGATCCGCCCTCTCAGATGTCCACGATGCTTGGCTCGCAAGTGCAAAAGGAAGTTAAGCTCTGTTATATTATAAAAACACAGAAACAATGAAAAGCTTGTCAAAGCTTGACTTTCATAACACGGGCGTAATGCGAAGGCGACTCTTGTCGTAGATGCGCCGCTCGCATCCTCACTTTTTAGCAAGTGTAAAAAGAAGCCATCCAGTGTCAAAGCAAAATGGTCTACCTTAACTTTGAGAACAGGTGACAAGGTGTTTAGGGGCTGCTGTGAATCAACATAACTTCCTGTGTATCCTCTCTTAACAACTCTTGCAAAAAGCCAAAGAAAAAGCTAAATAATTTAAAGTGAGGTTTTCTGAGGTCTTGTGCGGCGACCTTAGAGGTATCACTGTCAAGGGAAAGCACATCGATAAAGTCACGTCCACCTTCGGTTCCCTTGAAATTGTTATTGTACCCCAAATGCTAGAACAAGATGCACTACAGTCCAAACCCTGCAGGACAGCGTGACATCAGTGGGGGAGGATATGAAGCAGAAGCCGGAGGACAGGACCTTTTAGAGGTGGTGTGTCACTGACAAGAATTCCAAGCTTTTTGGAGTGTCACTTGCTCTTGAATTCCCGGCCTGGGCAGACACAACAACAGGAAGAAGGGCCATTTTCACAGGTGTCAGGAAGTGCAGGAAATAAACACGCTGAATGCGGGACAAACATCGGAGTCGGAGGTGAAGATAATAAGATGGATATTTTTAGTTGAGTCATTGGATAATATAACGTTTGGTGCCTCATATTTTGAAACATACTGTATATCACAAAAGGACAGCCACTGAAACTGTGAGTATTTATTACAGACTGGCCTATTCATGGTCAAATGCAAGGAAATACAAGAAAGGGTTCTCACATTTTCCCATGACTTACTTGCATACTTTCATACTTACATACTTACACTCAAAATGATTAAATTGTAATTGCACATGTCATTGCAAATTCTACTTAATCAGTTTATGAACGAAACAAACTCAATATAATATAATATGATATCATATAATGTAACGTAAAATAATATAATATAGGGTAATATGATGTATTTCCCCCCCAAAGTCGGGTACGCGTAACCCCAGGGGTACGCCAATTGTAATAGGGGGCACGTGAATAAAAATGATAAACAATTAGAGGCTAACTATCAATTACGAGTGCGCCTGAACGCCTCACGGCGCAATAAAGAACGGAGCAGCAATCAGGAAGGAGACAGCAAACGATGTTATTCATTGCTCCGTGTGCACCATATGAACACATGCGTAAGTTTAAGGATTATTTTGTGCATTAAGTGTTTAATCTCACTGATTTTATTTATATTGGTGTTCCAATCACCGCACGTGCGGCGGTGACGTCCTGTCACTGTGGGTGGGGTTTCATCGTTGGTCGGATGTATTTTTGTACTTCAGATACAGCTTTACCGTGATTGTTCAACTTTCCCCTTTGCCCATACTAACTTAAATTAGTATGCAGATTTAAACCATAGCCATCGTCAGTGGGGAAAAAAGGGATGCTCAAATTCAAGGAAGAATGCCAACAACAGGCAGGAATAAAAGATATGTTGGATGATTGAGGAAAAGGCTTCTTGAGACGTCATCTGTACTTCTGTACACGGGGTCCAAATTGGACCCTGTGTACAGCAGGTTACTGAGACCAAAACCCACAGCTCTTAGTCTTGCAAATGAGGTGAAGCCAGGGCCGAGCCAGAACAATAGATGCTAACGAGCCAGTATCAGAGTCGTTCATACCCAATTCAGGGAGCTACACTTCCCTTTTATCGGAGGTGTTAATAACAGGATAGGATTATACCACTACTCCGCCCAGGCTTAGTGTAACGAACCAATAGGAGGAGGGTGTTGGCACACCAATTCCGCCCACTCTTACTGTATTTAAGGCCTAAGCTACCAGCACTTATTAGTTCGCTGACGAAGCTCTTTGGATGAGGAGCGAAACGTCCGACACCTTCTTCACAGAAGTACAGATGACGTCTCAAGAAGCCTTTTCCTCGATGGACAACTCCTGTACGACTGAGAGCCTACACAGACACATGTTGGATGATTACTTATCTGTTTATCAGTGCTCATGTGAAACGTTATCCAACATGTGACCATGCAAAATACACGATTTTTACCCAAAATTACTATAAAGAGAGGCGGGGTACACCCTGGACTGGTCGCCAGCCAATCGCAGGGCACATACCTGTATAGACTAACAACAATCCACACATATCCTATGGACAATTTAGAGTCGCCAATTAACCTAACATGCATGTTTTTGGAATGTGGTAGGAAACCGGAGTACCCGGAGAAACCCCACGCACGCACGGGGAGAACATGCAAACCCCACACAGAGATGCCCAACAGAGATTCGAACCCAGATCTTCCTGATCTCCTGACTGTGTGGCCAACATGCTAACCACTCGGCCACTGTGCGGACTAATTACTATAAAATGACTACCAATTAATTGTATTCAGTATTTCAAGTAAATGGGCTGCACGGTGGTCGATCCTGGATCCAGGAAACCCCCCAAATTTAATCAGTTCTTCCATATCCCATTTCCGACAATTCCCGAAAATTTCACCCAAAACCATTCAGAACTTTTCAAGTTATTTCGAACGCAAACAAATAAACAAACAGATATGAACGCCTGGAAAGACATGACTTACGCGCTGCGCTTGGCGGAGGTCATAACAGACCTGTAAAATAATATTATAGGAGAGGTTACCAAAACACGAACAAATGAACTATCACATTTTTAAAGTATTTTTTTTATCATGAACATTTTTAACTGTCATCAAGGGTAAAAATAAGTTAACCGCTGTCAAAAAACCTGAAGATTCTCTGCACCTCTGAGGTCCTCCGGCAGACTGTTCCAGAAATGGGGACTATAATATTGAAAAGACGCCTCCCCGTGTGTGTGTGTGTGTGTGTCCCGACTTTTGAAAGGATGAGCAGACCAGTGCCGGAGGATCTCAGGGTCCATATGATAAAAGCAAATCTCCAAGACCAGTAAGACTCTTATAAACCATAATAAGAACCTTAAAATCCTCCAGACCTGAACCCAGTTGAGCACCTGTGAGGGCATCCTCAAGGCAAGGTGGAGGAGCACAAGGTCTCTACATCCTTCAGCTCTATGATTAGCTACTAGTCAACAATGGTGCACACAGTAAATATTCACACATTGGACACAATCTGGACATTGTGTTGCCAGATCTTCATAGTGAATAAATAGCAACTCTGCCAAGCTACGTTGACTACTCTAAAGTATTGTCCCTTGTAAAGAGGGGCGTACTCACTTGCCACATACTGTATTGCCTAAATTTGTTGTCCGTAGGGATGCTGATAGCGACAAAAGGTAAGAAATGACAAAGCAAAGCGTCTGTGATAACTTTGGTTTAATTGTAGGACATTTTTATGTTTTCTTTTTACAGTCCAAATGCCATATAGTAAAGATAATTAATACCCAGTACAACACAAGCCATGACATTTTCCTTTGAAGGCACACTAACTGAGAATTTCAAGAAACATTTTATTCAATTAAGAACAATTTGGAGAATAACATAGCCTGGAAATGAGTAAAAGACATATAAATAAAGAAAGTATGCATCTTTGAACATAATCATAATAAAATAGACCTTTCAGTTGACTTATAAGTTAATGCTACATTGCCACTGACTGAATGAGGGATTTCAGCTTGTGTGTGAGGACGGTGTCAGCGAGGGTTGAGCCACTTAGGGGCACTCGATTGATCCGCTGCCGCTTGATCCGAGTCCTGAACCTCTCCCGAGCCGACATCACCTTCTGGGAATGAGTACACTGTCCGTTAATTACCCTTTTTTTAAAGTCCAAAGCTACTGTATAACCATGAACAGTAAACACAGGAAAGGGCAAACATCAGTGCTTCTTTACCTGCTTCAGGCTCCGTTTTGAGCTTGCCGGCAAGTTTGGCAAAGAATCGGAGGGTGAGACAAGCGCCAGTCTCCCTGTCGCACAGGCCCCCTTTGCAGCTGCACGTCTTGCGGCACTCCACGCCGTAAGTCCCATAGTGGCAATCTGTAAGCAGGTTTTTAAGACAAATAATCAGCTTGCATCTCACCGGACACTTGCACTGTTCAAATTGTGCCTTTACAAAGATAATAATAGTCAAATTTGTATTCATTTTACAATACTTTTATTATTGTGTTTGCAGTTTGCCATTATGACACTACAGTGCCACCCCTGCAAATTACAACCAAAATTATAAACATACTGATAAAGTGATAGCTCTCCTACGGTGTTGAAGAATCAAACATTATATATACACACACACACACACACACACAGTATGTACTGTATGTATTTTCAAGAAATTCTTAAATTTTTGATCATTTTTTGGAAATTAAACATTAGTACTAATATTTATTAAACACTTTCTAATATCATTTGAAATGTATTGTTATGAATAAAATACAATAAAAAACATTTAAAAACAAAAGCTGAACACTACAGCAAAAAAGGTAATATTTAGGTCCCGGATATAGGTAATATTTTAATGTTAAGGTAATATGGAATGTGTGTTTTTTTTTTAGAATGTTTTAAAAATATCATAACCTCCTTCCAACATCTTGGAATATTTTAGTTTAATACATAATGTATAGTTTTTAATATGTCTGTATTTTAATCATTAAAAACAATGTTTTTTAAAAAATATTTTAGAATATTTTATTTGTGGAATGAAACATTAGACCTATTTCAAGATTTCAGAATATTATTTGAAAATAAAATATATCCATACGTATGCAGCGCAGTTGCAAACTACGACCAAAATAATACAATTAATAATGATCTCTCTGGTGGTGCTTCAAAACATGTTCAAATAAAGTCTTATAAATTGTGATATTTTGGTATTCTTACAATAAAATAACACAATTATTATTAGAACATATTTCAACAAAGCATAGTACACTGCTGCTAATGTGTTATATTTAAAAAAACATTAATTAAAGGAATTAAAGGAAAACGAGAGTACATATAAGTTAATTGAACATCACTCGTGCTATAATCGGGTTCAAAAATGGCTATCCTGCAGTGCTTTGGTGCATGAGTGCTGTCTGCACCATCTACACGTCACATAAAAAGGCTGTCAACACGCACCTTTGCACACGCCGTATTCGTCCCCGTAGTCGTCCTCGTCCTTGTAGAACTCACAGAAGAGACCCGGTCCACACTTGACGCCGTGCATGCCGGATACTGTGCGGTAACAGTGCTCCCCTCGGCCGGCCGCGCACACCCGGCAACAGCCGCAGTCGTCCAGCACCGTGCGCGTGCAGGCGTGCGTGGGCCCGCACAGCTCCACGTTGCACCTGTCGGGACAGTTGACGGCGTACTTGACGCTGGAGCCCCACGAGTGGGCACCGTGGACCAGGAGCGAGGACAGCGCCGTGAGCAGCAGGAGAGACATGGCGTGGAAAGGTGGGAGAGATGTGGCGGGGGGCTGCAGCGAGAAGAAGCACCTCAGGAGGGGGACTCGAGTGGAAGTGAGCCTCATCAGCCCGAGAGCTTTTCACAGCATTCAACAACTTTGTTTTGCACATTTCCTCATTCCGGTGTTGTCGTCCCTTTATTTAGAGATCCGGCGTGGATGTGGGATTAGCTGTGTGCCGCCATCCAGGAACTGAAATCCCCGTGACTTCATCATGCCACAAGTTGTCTTTGCTTTGCTTTTTTTGTGGGAGGCAAGGACCCACGCAGCAAACACGTCATGGCTGCATTGGTATAGAATGAAACAGGAGGGATTCTGCAGGGGAGCCACTAGAGGGGGCTGTTTTGTATTTTCTGTACCGCGTGACGTCATTATGGTTATGGGTGAGCTGCCAATCGCAGGTATAGAAATAACTATTCACACTCACATTGACACCTACAGACAATTAAAAGTCTCCAATGAATGATCATGTCTTACCTACAGTCAAGCATGGTGGTAGGAGTGTCATAGTCTGGGGCTGCACAAGTGCTGCCGCCACTGACGCTACAGTTCGTCGAGGGAAACATGAATGCCAACAGGTCCTGTGACATTCAAATCAGAGTATAATCCACACACACCAGACACTAGGGATGCCCCGATGCGCTGCTGTATTTTGAAGATCGGATAAAATCGTCTTCCACCACAAGATCGGGCCGATCCGGTTGCCGTATGACGATCGCAGCTCTGGGCCACACTCCAACATGGTAGGTGCGGTAATGCGCCTCAAAGCTAGTTGCCACTCGACTCCCACCACCCGCAAGAAGGGGAAAACGCAACGCCACCATGCAGACATGTCCGCGGTGGACCGTGGTGAAGCTAGTTTCACGTTGGATGTTCGATATTCGGCTCTGTAGCTACAGTGGTGGTTCCCTCTCGCTGTGCCCGGACTGCTAGTGTCATGGTGCGGGGAGCTCGCACGGGAAGTGCTGCTGTAACCGCTGGTTGTTTATACTAGAGACCGTCAATAAATTACTATCGTTTTGAAGAGAGTTTGTTAAAAAAACAAGAGTCATAGATAGATAGATATAGATTTATGATCTATAACTGTGTCAAATGATTAGCCTACCCTAAAAGTATTTTGTGCGTCTATTTTCTCCAATTGTATCTTTTACTGGATGGACTTTTATTGGATTAGGCACCTGACTCACAGAGGTGTGTTACAAAAGCCAAACAATACTGTTGGTCATTCTGTGTAATAAAAAGTAAATTCAGCAATACTTTGGTTGCATTATTTTTAATGCTCTGAACAGCTATTTTCATAACCATATTCAATTCCACAAATTCATGTTTGGCACAAAAGCTTATTACGGTATTTAAAAAAAGAAAAGAAAAAAAAGATCAGTACCACATCGGATCGGTAAGACGATAAAAAAACAAAATCACATCGGAAGTCCAAAAATGTGGATCGGGACATCCCTGCGAAACCAGAAGAGTGGTGGTTCGTACCCCGCTTCACTGTTGTGTCCTTGGGCAAGACACTTCACCCACATTGCCTCCAGTGCTGCCCACACTGGTGTATAAATGTGAATGAATGTACCTCGCAGAGGCAGAAGGCACGAATTGGCAGCCACGTTTCCATCAGTCTACCCCAGGGTAGCTCTGGCTATGGGCTACCACCACCAGTGTATGACTGTGGAGTGAATGAATAACGGGTACCTCGTAAAATGCGCTATACGAATCCAATCCATTATTTTTATTACCTCCAAGACGAAACACTGCCTTGCTAAAGGAGCTGAGGGTGAAGGTGAAGGACTGACCAAGCATGTCTCCAGGCCTATTGAGCATCTGTGAGGCATCCTTACATGGAAGGTGGAGGAGCACAATGTCCACCAGCTCTGTGATGTCATCATGGACGAGTGGAAGAAGATTCCAGAGGCAACCTGTGAAGCTCTAGTGAACTCATTAAGACAGTGTTGCAAAGTAATGGGAGCCACACAAAATATTGGCACTTTGGGCACAATTTTGACATTCGGCTGTTGTGTTAAATTGTTTTTATACAAGCTGTACAATGACCACTTTACATTCCAGCAAAGTGTAATTTCCTCAGTATTGTCCCGAGAAAACATATCAGGCATTTGTAGAAATGGGAGTTTTGTGAGATACTGGAAACGCTGCAGGATCAAAATGAATGCAAAAGAGTAATGCTGCAAGTGCCAAAACCACACAGAAACCACTAAACAACTTAAGAGAAATGCTGCATCTTCACAGAGGAAAATGGAAGTTAGCCAGGTTTAGCAGGGGTGGCAGACTGAAATGTAATATTTTACTGTATTACGATTTTTTTACGACCAAGAGTTTAGCAAAGATATGAAGATTTTAATCCTCCCAGCATTCTTCTGGGCATCCCACTCATTTCTTCAAAAAACGGATATCCCTCACGTTTTGTTCAGTGAAGTTGCAACATTGCTCTCATTGAGTTGTTTTCGGGGGTTGCATGTCTTTTGGGCATTGTTTTTGATCCTACAACGCAATGTGATTGCAGCATTTTATTTTGCACATACACGGTACAGAACTCATCCAAATATAACACAAAAATGAATACAAGACCAACCCCCTTTTTCAAGACCCATTTTTGGAAAAATATTTTTAAAGACAAAACTAAAACAAAACAAAACCTCTCTAAATGCAAATATAAGATGACTCGTACCATCTCATGTCGAGTCACTACAATCTATTACAGCAATTTTCGATTGCATTTGCTTGCTTGATTAATTTTATATTGTTGATCAAAGCAGTGGCGGAGACAGAAATTTTTCATTGGGGTGGCCAAGGTGGGACCATTACTCACATAGGTGTGGCAAGAAATTGATATCTGAATTGTCTAGATGGCCAGCGTTGTGGCCACACCCACTACTAGCCACCGCGTAACTCCGCCACTGCACGGACCGTCTATTAAAGCAATTAATAGCAGAGCAGTGTGCCGAGGACATGTTTTCAATTCATAGTTTCTGGATTCTGATCACCATCCTGGCGGCCAAACCAGTGTAATACGAAAATGGATGCCGATCGGCACTCCTGTTTTAACTCTAAACTCGTTCATTACATGTCCACTCATGCTGCTGCTGAGAGCTTCCAATATATAATATAATATTACAGTAATAGATTTATGTGCTGAATCATGCTTCAGAATTTATGTAAAAGTCAACATAGTGAGAAAACTTGACCGGAACCGACAAAGTAATCATGGAAAACTTACCTACCCCCTGCAGTCCATGCAATTATTGATAGCTCCTCCACAAAATAGGCATCTCTCCCTCGGAAAGTTGTGTGCTGCAGTGAAATGTGTCCTAGCGGAAACGGCGGTTAGGCTGAATTAATGTTCTGCACCACAGAGCCAAGTTTGTCAAAATTGTCCCACAGCCGTGAGGGTGGCCACTGCAGTGGCCGGAGGGTGACCAAGGCTGGCCACTGGATCATAGCAATGTTGGAGGAATTTTGCCATGGCTGACATCATGTTGTTCTTTGGACAGCAAACAAGTTCAAGCTGAATCGTATACGTTTTTTTCTTTACTTAAATCTGACATACAGGACTAACCAACAGGATGATGATGATGACGAGGCTTATTGATGATGATGATGATGGTGATTGGGAGGAGGAGGAGTTCGACACAAGATGGCGGTAAGGTAGTCCTCCAACGACGACTGACTTCATCGGATAAACAGCAGAAGAAGAGGATGAGCAGGGAGGAGAAGCCGGGGCATGATATTTTCGTCTGAGTGAGACCTCTCTATAACGCGACAGGTACCACCGGCGCTAGCAAACATGTCAGCTACTTGAAGCTAACAACAAATATGTCCTAACATACATGTCAGCTGTGGGCGTTATTCCAGATATCATCATACGCTGACAGGACGTATTGCTTGCTTGGCCGCCAGCTGTCACCCAGCCACGACTGAGCCGAGAAGAAAGGGGGGGCTCGCCTGTA
This sequence comes from Dunckerocampus dactyliophorus, assembly GCF_027744805.1. Lineage (NCBI taxonomy): Eukaryota > Metazoa > Chordata > Actinopteri > Syngnathiformes > Syngnathidae > Dunckerocampus > Dunckerocampus dactyliophorus. The sequence continues at coordinate 18,024,889 of NC_072835.1, read as the reverse complement.
GCCGAGGAGGCGCCGCAGTGCAGGCAGCCAGCCCTGCCCCGCGTTAGCTCACAGACACCGCCACTGACTGGACACAGCAGGCGGAGAGACGTTAGCCAAGTGGCCGGCGGGAGTGACCGGACTGCGGGTACGCAATTACCCATTGTGTCGCCGAGGTGAGAAGCTGCAAAGTCACCTTGTACCAATGTGTGGGGTATTGCTTATGAATTGGATCATGAGGTCGGCTAATGTCATTAGCATGGGTGCTACGTGCTGCATATCGCTCATATAACATGCCACTCACAACCCACTGGTTTGAATTACTTCCATGCAGCTCCATTTTTATTGGGGTTGTCGTGGCAACAGAGTACCTCCATCACCCCGCCCTTGTCCCATCAAGAACCGCCTTCTAATTGTGGAGCATCACAGGTGCAGGAGCAAGAAGTGTGTTACGTGCTTAGGTGTGACACTAGTCGGGTTACATCCCTGTGTTACAGTGATTCTCAGTTATTTTCTGTCATGCCCCCACTGGGGGCCAGAAACGTTTTTGCGCCCCCTGATTTAAAATACTATTGAGAAACTGATATCCATTTATTTATCTGCACTGTGCAGATGGAACTCAAATTGAAACCAGCGAAATGCAACAAAATGCAGAGCAGTGAAGCCAAATGGACAAAATGTATTTGTGAAATCTGTTCTTTTAACCCACTATTGTTAGCATCTTTGGTGTTTTTGTCAGGTTGAGTCCTAGGTCATCAAAATTCTGACTCGATTCTGACTCAAATCCAAGTCGCGTGACTCGAGCCCACACCTCTGCCTCTTTGGAGGTGCAAAAATGTTGCTGTCAATTGATTTGTCTTCCACCATGTTTTGTGTAGCAAAATATGATCAATTAGTTAAGATAATTAAAGTCTGATAAACTGTATACCATTTCAACCCTAATTTACTGTGACATCTCTGATGCACCAATTTCACTGCATCTTTGTGTGAAAGAGGCGAAGGAGTCCCCCCTGGATCACGTCTCAGTCCGAATTGAATTGTAATGTTAGCCACATATTGACTATTCTTAGTACAACTAGAAGCCCTGACCCTACAGGAAGGTTTGATTGTGGAAACAAATCCACCCATGAGCCAATAAGGTCCCATTAAATTGGTGTGTCGTTTGATTTGATGTTCAAAGATGTAATGAATTTTGGTAAGGTTGTAAATGTAGCGTGAGTTCAAGTCCAGGTAGTTAGTAGCCAGTTTTGTTTTGCTGCCAGCTGACTAGACCGTATCACAGCTTGTTGTTATTTTTGGTCCAGACTGGAAACCGTATAGCCCTAGCAAGAGGCAAACAAGATGAGGTTCCGCGGCTGAGTGTTACGGTCACAGAGGCTGGTGCACATTCTTGGCGGAGCCTCCGTCATCCTGGCTTACGTTTGAGTCCGAGGCCAAGGAGCTGTGATACAAGACAGCTGTGAAAGTGTATTGTATCCAACCTGGAACTAAGGGAACCTGGGGGTTAGTTTTTTAGACTCCAAATTATGTTTAAAGTGAGTCTTCCACGTTACGTCCAAGTCCAGTCTCAGGCTATGCTATGCCTTTTATGAAGACCTTTGCGTAATTAGTCAAACTCCAGCATTTCCCAACTAACGTAAGCTCTTTCGGGTCTTTGAGGCAATTTTCCAAGTGTCATATCTGTGAGTTCAAGGCTAGACTGGTGACTAGAGCAGTGGTTGTTGATGGTTTGGCGCAGGAACCACCATCACCCCTTAATGACAAGCGGCGACCCATGTGTGGCGTGTGGGTATGAGGTTAGCCAGCATGCCTTGCGGGTTGTATACGGAGGAGGAGCTAACTTTAAGATGATGCTGATCAATGCAGCAGAATCATCAAAAAACTGATGAGCAGCTAAAAACATGAAGATATATATTTTAAAATGGTTGCATTATATTTGGGTAAATACGGTAATAGAGGCCTCCCATGTCTTCTGCCTTGTCTTTCAGGTGCTAATCAGAGTGAGGATAATGCTCAGACATGATGCCTTGTCAGACCCATGTGTTGCTGAAGTGGCAGGAGCACCTCAACAGCTCCTGGGCGACGGAGGACAGCGTCCAGACAGCCACCAGGCACGGATCTGCCGCCCTTTACAAGAAGCTCCTCCACAACAAGGAGGTGGTGAGTGTGGCCCAGCCCGTACAAGAACTCATCGGCCCTCGCCTGCCCGACTTTGAGTGCGAGTCGTGCGCCGCCGCGGAGAAGGAGGAGTATCTTTCGGCGCTGCTCCACAGCCAGCGATGGCTTGCTCGTCGCATGCTTACGCAGACCTGCTACACGCAGGGCCTCCACCACAGGCTGGTGGTTCTCCAGAGGATCTACTACGCACTTCACACAAAGTACCATGACAATTTCCGCACGCAGATTCCTGCGCAGGCCGTGGACGGTGGCGCGGAATGCGGGCAACTCGAGCTGGCCTCAGAGCCCTGCCTGCCAGGGGGCGCCTCCAAGGTCAAGTCGGGCACGGACGTTCTGATAGAGATGGGCGTGAGGACAGGTTTGAGCCTGCTCTTCTCGCTACTGCAGCAAAACTGGAGGTATGCCGCCTCCTTGCAACCAGAGTCGATGCTGTGCAACGACGTGCTCGCCACCGCCTCGTCCGTGCTGGCATCCCTGCCGCCACTCTCCCTGGCCAACGAGAGCAAGATCCCCTCAGTCGGGCTGGACTGCCTATCCCAAGTGGCCGACTTTTTGAAGAAGACGTCGGTAAGCAGCGGGAGCGGCGGCGCCGACTTAACGGGAAAGAGGCTGGCGCTGGAGCTGCTGCTCGGCCTGGCCATGCAAAGAGGATCGCTGAGGTTTCTCCTGGAGTGGGTGGAGGTGGCTTTGGCAGCCTCCATGTCCTCTTTCACCTTCGCACCATCTTCCTCCTCCTCACTGGGCTCCCAGCAGGCAGCTGGTGTGGGATTTGATGTCATCCATCACACTCTTCTCCAAATGAGGCAGTTTTCGGTAGGCTTTCATTTGGCAATAACTTTAGCTTTACTAAATAATTATTTTTAATTTATTCATTTTAGAATGATTAATTTTAGACACTGGTGGTGTAAAACTGGAGTGCATCACACTGAGAACTGTTTCTAATAAAATACTTGAATAATGTATTAAGAAATATATTATTTTAAAAAACTTAGAAAAATATTTGAAACTATTTATAATTGAATAATGTAATATAATAAAATGAAATATTTAGAAACTTTTTTCCCATATGTTGCAATGTTGCGTAATCTTGACCGTAATGAAATAATACTGTAAACTGACTTTTCTGATATTTGCCTAAATGAAGTGACATTCAGGGTAAAGCACACTCACATGTCGAAAATATTTCCCCCAGGGTTTTCGTGGCGACGCCGTCCACACGCCGGTGCTGCAAAAGGACACAGACGGACTTTGCAGACTATCCCAGGCGGCTCTCTGTCTGTTTGAGGAGGTAAGCGTATACATGGTCCTTGTCAAACGTAATAGGCGGCGAGGCTTCCCAGGAGCTCACTCTCTCACCTGCCTTTTGCAGATCTGTAACCTGGCGTCATACTGCCTGTGCTCCTGCAGCGCGGATGCGGTTGCTCCAGGCGGCGACAGCGACGCCGTGGTGGTGTACGTGTGGGGGAGCAACAGCAGCCATCAGCTGGCGGAGGGAACGCTGGAGAAAATCCTGCTGCCTAAACCCACGCAGGGCTTCAGTGACGCCCAAATGGTGCGAGGAAGAATGCTTTGTTCATTTATTTGAAAGTAAACATTGGTCTACTAAAACCAGATGATCAAAATTGTAACACGACACATGACACATGACACATGACACATGACACATGACACATGACACATGACACATGGCACATGGCACATGGCACATGGCACGTGACACATGACACGGCGATGCAGTTCTGCTCCAGTCCTGTGGGTGGTCGTGTGAAGTGAGGTTGACTTCCACAGACTACATGACTGAATCAAGATTCTCTGTGATAATTTTGTAATGACTCTTTGAACACAGCTTTTCAGATGCTGTGACTACTTTATAGCCTGTGTGGGTTGTGGAAATGTCGTCTACCATGAAATACAGTATATTGGCATTAAATGACACAGTAATGTTATTTATTCCATTTGATTTGATTTATTCAAAATTATTTATTCGCGTAGAGGCCACTATTTGATGTAATACTTTCATGTCCTCTCTGTCCTTCTTTCAGATCGAGGCCGGCCAGTACTGTACCTTCTCCGTGTCTGCAGATGGTGCTGTGAGGGCATGCGGTAAAGGTAGCTATGGTCGTTTGGGTTTGGGGGACTCCAACAACCAGTCCATGCCCAAGAAACTGGTGCTGGAGCCACACAGGAACATGAAGAAGGTTTCCTCCTCCAAGGGTTCAGATGGTCACACCTTGGCCATCACCATGGAGGGAGAGGTAGGAAGATGGGAGGAATTATGTAGATTGTACTTCTACAACACTATATTCATGATAAGAATTTCCCAATACTTCTTTTAGGTATTCAGCTGGGGGGATGGAGAATATGGAAAACTGGGCCATGGTAATAGTGCGACACAGAAATACCCCAAAATCATCCAAGGGCCGCTGATTGGCAAGGTGAAGAAACGCGAGAGAAAAGATAAACAGAGTTTTATTTTGAAAGCCAATATTTCCGCCTCTCTTCCAGGTTGTGGCGTGTGTGTCTGCTGGCTACAGGCACAGTGCAGCCGTGACGAACGACGGCGAGCTTTACACGTGGGGAGAAGGGGACTTCGGCAGACTTGGTGCGCATCTCATGTGTCGCCTTTTTTATCGCTCCTGAAGCACGTTGGCAACAATCTGCTATCTTTTCCTTCCCTCCATAAGATATGATAATTTAACACAGAAATGCTAAATTGATCATGAAAACGTTGGTGCATTTTGTCATGACAACGCTATATAGTGTAATTTCAGTCTTACATTTTCCATGAAAACAATGTAATTTAACCATTGAATTATATACTTTGCCACGAAACACAAAAAATGTACCATTGAAATGCTTTATTTTGCCATGAAAACACAATATTGACCATTGAAGTGATTTATTTTGCTGCGAAAACACTATGTTGTCATTTCAATCCTACCTTTTGCCATAAAAATATTGTTTGCCATTTGAAACGTATTTTACTATGACAACACTATAGTTTGCAATTGAAACACAATATTTGCCCACAAAACAACAACAACAAAAAAACACTTTGGCATTAAAACACAAACATTTACCATTGAATGCTTATTTTTGCCACAACACAAAATTTAACCAATGAAATTTTACATTTGACCATGAAAACAGTATATTTTGCCATGAAAACAGTATATTTACCTTGAAAACAATATATTTGCCCTGAAAACAATATATTTGCCATGAAAACCCTATCGTCACCCATTGAAACACAAAAGTTTACCATTAAAATGCTATATTTTATTATGAAAGCACTATTTAGTCTGGAAAACACTATTTTCAATGAAAAGACGATAGTAAAATCATAACATTTTCTCATTAAAACACCAAAACCTATCATTGTAAAGTTATTTATGACATGGAAACACAAGTTAACCAATTTAACCAACCAAATTCTATATTTGACCATTGAAACACTGTATTTTGCCTTTAAAACAATGTATTTGCCATGAAAACACTATGGTCTCCCATTGAAAAGCTATATTTTGCCATAAAAAGGCAACATTTTGGCATGACAATGCTATCATTTTCCGCTCCTTCTTGGGCAGGCCACAGTGACAGCCAGAGCCGAAACACACCGACGCTGGTGAAGGACATCAGCGGCGTTGGGCAGGTGGCGTGCGGCAGTTCACATACAATCGCCGTGGCGCAGGATGGACGCACCGCGTGGTCCTTTGGAGGAGGAGACAATGGTACGCTGTCAAATCCAATCAGTGCTCTGTGCCATAAGGTAGCTGTATAGATGTGACTTTTACTTTACAGGTAAACTAGGTCATGGAGACACGAACCGAGTGTATCGTCCAAAGGTGATAGAGGGCCTGCATGGGTTCATCATTAGGAAAGTATGTGCTGGAAGCCAGTCCTCTCTGGCCCTCACCTCTGCAGGACAGGTGAGAATTTGGACTTGAGTGAAGGTACTATGGATAAATCTGCGAGAAATCCTTGGCTTGCATCCATCTGTTGGATCTGGAGGACACTGCCCTCACTTGGCTTCAATGCAAGCAGATTGTAATGGCAAAAAATACAATTTCTAACTGTCATACAAGTATAAAGTTAACCAATGTAAAATAAAACTAGAACAAAGTAAAAATGCGTGCTCTTTGCATACACATTGGTGATTAATTTCTATGCAGACAAATGAATAGATCCCTTCATTCTATTCATCCACCCAGGTGTTTGCTTGGGGCTGTGGCTCGTGTTTAGGATGTGGCTCCTCCGAGACCACCTCGTTGAGGCCCAGGTTCATAGAGGACCTAAGTATCACCAAGGTCATCGACATCTCATGTGGCGACAGCCACTGTTTGGCTCTATCACACGGTACAATAAAAATATCAAAAGGGCAAATAATTACGACTTTGTGAAATGTGCTGCGACCCTGTTTCCGCAGAGAACGAAGTGTACGCATGGGGGAACAACACCATGGGCCAGTGTGGGCAAGGCCATACCTCCACACCTGTTACCAAACCTAAGAAAGTGCTGGGTCTTGAGGGAGTGTCTATCCAGCAGATCACGGCCGGAACCTCTCACAGTTTGGCTTGGACTGCCGTTCCGACAGATCGGTAAAGAAAGACTTATTTGTGTATAACCTGCTACATTTTTCTCACGCTTTGAACCCTGTGGCTTTTACAGTGATACGACAAATTTGTGGTCGTGTTCTGGTCTTGCGGCATCTCGTGTGCTTCGGAGCAGTCATTTTGTACTTTGTGCACGCCCCCTCATCGTTAGTGATGTGCAATACCACTGATTCCGATTCGATACTGAGTCAAATTCATCTGTATCTAGATACTTAACACCTAACGTGTTGGGTGAATTAAAAAAAAAAAGTGGTGTTTTTCAAATCATAACATAGCTCGTAAAATAAAGAGTATAAGACAGAGTAATTTATTCATGTATTTAAAAAAAAAACTGCATAACATTTAGACAAGGACTCAATAATGTAATAACTACTGTAATATCTGTAATGTAATATCTACTGTGTTCCCGTTAATGCTATACATAACCTCAAATGACTGAAGTATCAAAGTATCAATATTTTAATTTGAGAATAGATTTTAGAGGCTAAAGATCTGTTTTCAGCATGGAGCAGTGTGAGGACGTCTACTGTCGGCGGCGGGTTTCGGGGGTCTGGACTGCTTCGTGCTCGGAGGGACAGCACAGACTCAGGGGCTGATTTGCCATAGGGTGGGGGTGGTGCTGGTAGCGACAACGAAAGAGGGTGAGAGACTAGCAGCGTGTGTGGCGAGTGAATTGGGGGGTTGTTCGACTTCGACACTGAAAAGGACGACTTTAGTAGTTTATTTCGCAGGAGGAGGACGAGGACAGCGATGGATGGCTTTTCTGTAGGCTACTGTTTAACGAGTTTAACGAGTTTTACGTGCACTCTTGGGGGGAAAAAAAGCATTTATTTAATTAAAAGTTTTAAAAAATCTTGCTGTGTAACATCTTTCTGTGTACTAAATGTGCCAAGTCACGACGTGGACACTTGCAGCTTATAGACTGGTGCAGCTTATATATGTACAAATCTTTTTTTCCCTTCAAATTGAATGGGTATGGCTTATATACCGGTGCGCTCTATAGTCCGGAAATGACGGTTGTTTAAAAAAAAAAAAAAAATGAAATTAAAAACTATTACTATAAGTCCTCAGTAGTTTGCTAACTTACCCAACCTTTGAGACACTTCTTTCCAGTGGGTCTCTGCATCTCTCCAAGTCACTGGGGTGTGTGAGTGACAGGAAAAAAAGCTCAGACTTGCTGGGGGAGAAGTTGTTTGGCGCCACCTGCTGGTTTCCATGTATAAATCTCTAAACCCTGAGTATAATACTTTTTTTTTCTAGAGAAAAAATAGCATGTAATATTTGGGTCAGTACTGATTGATGTAGAGGTGTGGACAATATACTGGTCCATATTAGAGTGTATGTTGTTAGAAAGTCTACTGCTTGGAATTGTTATGTACGTAAGTGGTTGTGTGTGTCTTTGTCAGGCAGCTGGTGGCGTGGCACAGGCCTTTCTGTGTGGACCTCGAGGAGAGTACGTTCACGTACCTGCGCAGCTTCCTTGAAAGTTACTGTGATGGAATTGGGGACGACGCCCCGCCAGCGCCATTCTTATCCAAGCGGTATGCATTATTGCCAGGGATGGGCTTCATTATAGATCAATTGATCATTTTGGAGCAATTGGCTTAAAATTGAGTACAGTACTACAGTATAGGCACTGTTGGTTCAGTCGGGACTAGTTTGCTGTGTAATGAAGAACATCAGCTATGGGAAGTTGAGCTCCATCCATGTTCTGGCAACTCCTCCAGGCATCAGTATTTTGCTTAACATGACACTGGCATAGAAGCAGGAGCTCGGAACCTTCAGATTTAATGTTCCCTATTGTTGATCAAGGAAAAAAATGGCCATCCTGACTTACTCAGGTCACGTGATTAGGTCACATGACACTGCTCACTGTCTGTACTCATCTTACCCCAGGGAGCACCATCAGTTTATTTTGCTGTGCATGAAGCTGCTGTCGGTCCACTTGTCCTTGGCTCATGCCGGGGGCACCGGTGCCATGGTTTTGGGGTCCCAGGGCAGGCCCCTCAGGAACCTGCTCTTCAGACTCATAGACACCAATATGCCAGACTCCATACAACAGGTACATTAGAGTGCAGTTATAATGTAACTTATGTAGGACGTGTTAAGTTGTCGTGTTGCGTCCTCTGTTGACTTTCTTGATTCTGTCCATCCGAAGGCTGTCATGAGCACGCTGTCTATCGGTGCCGCCTTGCTGCTGCCTCCTCTAAGGGAACGAACGGAGCTGCTCCTTTCTCTCCTACCTCAGGGCCCACAGAGTCTAAATGTGCTTTCGAAAGGGCAAGTAAGTGAATTCATTGAAGGTACAGTGCATGGACAATAGGATTCAGTGAGGCATAGGAGCACGCAGCATCATGCACTGTCTTGAGTAAATGGGCTTGTTTCCATGATTATTGACAGTGAGCGTGAAATAGCTTGCTTGGATTTTAACTACTCCTATAGTTGGATCACATGAAGTCAGCACAGTCTCGCTACTTGTCCTTTGTCCATTTTGGAAAGTACTGCATGTCTGTCACACCAAGTCTCAATAGGCACAAGCTACATATAAATAACCTATGTTCTTGATTTCCTACCAGTCATGCTACTGCAAAGTGAAAGGCAACAAAATTCATAGTTGTTTTCAAAGACCAAACCCATCACGGCTAGCAAGGCAGAGCATCATGTAGCATATCATGCATTGTCTTGAGTAAAGAAGCTTATTTCCGTGACTGTCAAAAGTTAGTGTGAGATGTGATCCAATCCATCTTCCCTTTACTTATATGTCCAACATATCCAACAACAGTGCAAATTTTTGCACTGTTTAGGTTCAGATTCATCCCAATTTTGGTAAATAGGCCCATCTCAGCAAGCCCAAAACCAGAAAATGATTAAAATACGTATAAATTCATTGTGTTCTTTATTTGCTACTAGTCATTTCGCTGCAAATTGAAGACCAACAAAATGAATCCAAAAAGTAGCAGCTTGCAGCATATCATGCACTCTTTTCACACTTTTCATGATTAACGACTGTGAGCATGCAATGCCATGGAAATTCAATTTTACAATTCTTTTCCCTCTAATGCTTGGGAATTTTGGTTTGGGATGAAATCAGATTTTGGAAAATAACCCCATTACAGCAAGCCAAATAGCAGAACTTTTGCACCACACCTCTTGACGCTAGTTGCAGGAACAAGCACACACGATGAGTTTCATGTCTGTCTGCCTACTAGTGCTTGTAACTTATAATCCAAATACTCCTTAGTCATACAGTACTTGTCAAAAGTTTGGACATAGTTTGTCATTCAATAGGAATGTGCGAGTGTCACCAGAATTTGAACATAATGTATTTGTGTTGGCCTGTATTGAATATTTTTGAATGAATCGATGGACAGCGCTCACATTGTGATCCCAAAATCCCATCACCAGTTCAGTGTTGCGTGGCGTGTGAACGACTGACTCACAGTTGTGAGAAAAGCTTCTCTTCTCTGCATAAATGTTCTCAGTCTCAATAACGCCTTCTAATTATGTGTGTGTGTGTGTGTGTGTGTGTGTGTGTGTGTGTGTTTCAAAGCGTCTGCAGTTAGACATGGTCCTCAGCAGCCTTCAGGACCAGAGTCATATTGCGTCCTTGCTGGGTTACAGCAATTTCGGGGAAGCGGCGAACCTCGGACCACCTCTGACCCCTGCCCAGTCAGGCCGACCGCCCTCCTCTTCCTCCTCCTCTGAAGCGTATGATCCATTTCACTTAGCAGAGGTGCTACTCAGAACACTTCTGCTCAGCATTGGCTTTTACACGGTATGAACACACAACTGTCAGCTTTCCCCTCATATACAGGTGACTACATAACTTGTTTGCAATGTTTTTTTTTTTTTTTTTAGGAGCGCGCGTTTGGAGAATTGGAGAAAAACAGCGATAAGCTGCTATCAAGTGATAGTCAACGAGAGTCGGAGCCTCCTTCGCACTTCCACCAGCTTCTGTCTGGACTCCACAAACACATGCTCGCTCATTGTTACATCCACTCCAGCCTTGAGGTATATACAATAGGCACACCTCTATACTCAGGATGTGCACTGGAAAAAAAATACATGATTAGTTGTTTTATTTTAAATATAATTTTCTCCATTTTATCTATCTTCCCAAAATAAATTAAAAATGACTGTTGACAATTAAAATTCATTTAAAAATATTGTCAACTAAGTGTCCTCACGTTAAAATGCCTGAGCCAACTTTCTACTCTCCTGTGATAACCTCACCATCCATGGGAACCTCACTCCATTCATTTACTACCAGAACGGCTGTGTTTTTATTTTGATATGATTTTTATTTGAGTTCGCAATGGTCTTGCTGCAAACTCTCCTTCCTGTTTCGACTTCTCTCAGCTCAACTAATCGTGCTCTCTGCTGGTTGCTTCCAAGTAGCGAAAATCACACAAATTGACCACACAGCCCCCTGTTTAAACCTCCAATTGATCAAATTATTAAATTAAACATGATGGGACAAAGCTCTCACTGATCAAAAATGCATTGATCATTCGCATCTAGTCAACATCACAACCTCACAGTTAACTTGGGAGATTACACCTTTTGATGCCCACCCGTCTCACTCCTGTGTAGGACGACAGCAGTGTCAAACTGCTTCGTGAACACCTTCACTTGATGCTTTCCTGCGCCGCAGAGACGCTCAGAAGATCCACCAAGCTGCTGAGGGAGAGTTTCATGGACAATCAAATGATGAAGAAGCTGCACAGTAAGAACAGGGGCTGATACTTGTAGTGTAGAATGAATGTTTAGGCATTAACTCTTCATTGATTTTGCTGGTGACATCATGTTTAGGTCGGTTATCTGTCTCTCTTTACCCCTTCCGTCTTGTCCAGTGGTGTTGTACAACTCCATGGCAGGCAGCCTCCTCTGTCAGGTCATGTACTCCTTGCTCCTGCTGCCCCTGAGCACGGTTCAACCTCTCCTAGACCACTTGCTAGACTTGTTGGAGGATCTGGACAATTTCAACAGGTTCCTTCCGGAGACGGGCCTGCTGGAGGAGCAAGAGCTCGGGATGGAGGCTCAGAAGCTGTACTCAGGTAAGGAGAGTTCTCCCCAGCAATGCTTGGATGTATCCTTGGTTTGATTCGAAGGTTGCAGCATCTCACAGGGTAATGTGTACACTCACGACCACATCATTAGGCACACTTGTTTAATGCAATGATAGGGTTGGGCATCATTGAATTTGATGCCCATTTGAATTCTGATTCCTCATTTCGAGTGTGGTTCTTAACGAGTCTTGATTTTGATGCATTTAAGAGGCAGGGTCATAAAAGTTTGCATGGTTTAAATGAAGGCGCTAACAGAGTTCTTTTTGGATGAAATGTCTGAACTAATGTTAGCTGGATGAGTTGAGTTACCATATTAGCACTAGTATGCTTTGTTTGCTGCCTCAATGTTGGTGTAAGCAAATTTTTAGCCACAGCGCTCTTATTCTGAAGGCCGGAAGTGTGCTGTGTGGGTTGAGAAGGTGTTTTGACTGTTGCTAAATGAGACTAACTGTGCCCATTAATAAACCTACCTCCTATAGCCGTACCATCGTGCCCGTCCTTTATTTACACCAAACTTACATCAGCGGGCATCGTGAAACCCTCGGTTACATTGGCATGAGCCATAAAAAAATAACTATTTATACTTAAGACAGATAATGTATATTCCATTATAATATGTGTCATTATGTAATATAGAATTTTTTGGTTTCGTGTTTTGCTGCTTGATGCAGAGAGCATCACTTTGTTTTGAAAGTCCATCAGCTGTACAGATGCCATGTCAAATGTCCTATAAAAGGTAATTATCTCCTTTTATGGTAGTATTTTTTTTTTTGCTTTGTAGGCCAAAATGAGGTATCTGTTCGAAGTAAGGTGTATACACTAGGTCCCCAACTAACGAACACAATTGGTTCCAGACGACCGTTGGCAAGTTGATTTGTTCAGAAGTCCAACAAAAGGTAATTTACCAATTATATAGGTGCTACATGTACGTCTATACAATATATAAATATATGCGTATGTATGTAAATATGAGTTTGAATGTAGTAGTAATATTAAACGAGCATAAATAATGAAAAAAACAATAATAATAAAAATGATATAATAATACGTAATGATAAATGTTATTTGCCTTTGAAGAGGAGTGGTCGAGCATACGTCATTGTGGTGGAGGAGGAGGAGTTATTGAAAAAAGGACAAATCGTCGTCGCCGTTAGACTCTTCTAAAAGAGGTAGTGTTCTGTGGGTGGTGTAGAATTAAGCAGGGCTATTAACTCTTCATAAACTTGCATCGTACAGCTAAAATTTAGCTTTGCATTTCTCGTTTACACTCTCTCCCCAGCGTCTTCCTCTACCTGTTGGTCCCATTAGCAGTGTCACAGTGCCCTCTACTGGTCAAGCATGTAGCAGTATAAATATGGAGTTACTACAAGGCAAAATACATGAAAATATAGACCAGTCAGCTGGCGTTCGTATCTCAGAATGTTCGCAAGTTGGGGACCTAGTGTATTTTTTTCAACACACTCATTAATTGGATTAATTGGAGCACAACGGTCATTTTGGAGGAAATGTGGTGCAATGTTACCTACGATAGATTTACCTCCTAGATAAAAGCGAGCATCAGGAGAAGGATGAGGAGGAGGAAGAGTGCATGTGGCTTTGGCTGTTGGACTTGGAGCGCTCCGTAGCGTTGGCAGTAGGCCGCTGCCTCGGAGGGATGATGCAAGGCCTGCCGCCTTCACCTCAGGAGAGAACCTCAGAGTTCTGGCTATCAAATGTGCTCCTACGGAATGGCCTGGAAATGGACTATGAAGAGCTGGGTAAAAAAAAAATATTTGAAAACATGATGCTGCTGTCACCATGCTTCACAGTGCGTATGGTTTTTGTTCTTCAGACTCCAGCATGGCGTGGCTCACTGAGGCAGTGCTTCGGGGCGGCAGTGATTCAAGGATGGCTGAGCTGAGCCTCAACCAGGAGACGCTGACCTTACTTGAGGTGGCACTGGGACATTCCAGAGGAGCTGCCGGCTGCCTTCTGCAAAAGATGGAGGAGTACGCGCTCAGCAGAGGCATGTCTCTTTGTCTTCTGACATGTGTAAGATGCTCCGTGATAAGATTTTGTGGTAATGAAGCAGTAATTGTGTTGCTCTGAAAGCAGAGTGGGAGAGCGGAGGCTCTTCGGGCGACTGTTTGCTGGAGGCTGTCTGTCGATGCAGCTTGGCAGCACTTCTGAAGCACACCGGGATGCAGGATAAAGCCTGTTGGCAGGACGGGTCGGTAACACACTGTCCTCATACACTTATTCATGTTCATTAGGCAGACTTTGTGCTGCTATTAGATAGTGCATGTGTACCTAATGTTTTGTCTGGTTAGTGTGTATTGATATGTTTATTTCAATGCAAGAGTTGCTCATGATCTAGTGTGTTTCTTCTCTACCGGAGACAGATATGAACACTGTGAGATGCTGTTGGACGTGTTTGAAACCGTCGATAAAATGCGAATGTCTCTCTTGGCCTATAAAAACGCTCCGAGGACCTCTCAGGTGCTTGCTGCTGCCAAGCAGGTATCACCACTCAACTACCGTATTGAACCGAATTTAAGATTTCCTGAAAAAAATGGGGTCATCTTGTATTCGTGGGCTAGGGATTATATTATACAAGCAAACCAAGCAAAGTCCCTAAGCCAGTCAGAGCTTTTCTTCCTGTCATTCCCACATATCAACATTTTTGTCATTGATTTTGTCTTGAGAACGAGGGATTGTCTTATATTCAGCATTGTCTTATATTCGGGTCAATACGTAAATACACTTAAGTGTGTTTGTTTTTGAGCAACATTTAACACCCGAATGCTTTCAGACCTGTCAGAGTCCAGATGCAGACCGGAGAGAGGAAGAGCCTGGCGCTCCAGTGGCGAAAGACTACGAGCGACAATCCGTAGGTCAATGCAGCCGGGAGGTGCAGGTGCCCCCACCCCCTGACGCAAACCACAACCAAGACCAAGATGAATCAGTGGAAGACACATTTGGCAGCACTCGCATGGACCTTACAGGTTAGAGACATAACCGGATCCCAAATTAGATTTGGGACCCCTCAGTCTTTTTGCTTTTTGTTGCTTTTTGTTGCTTTTTGTTGCTTTTTGTTGCTTTTTGCGCGTATTCCACTTCCACGTTAAGGTAGGACCTGGGTACCCACCCACAGCCCGTTACAAGGGGCACCATTAGGGGGAGAAAGATGGTCACGATTCTCAGGGCCAAGTAGAACATTAGTCTTTTTTTTTTGGGTTTAGCCCAAACCCTGGTGGTACCCCTCCCCACCTCCCTCAGCTGTTACAATGTTGGGGCTGTTGAAGGCATTTTGATATCCCCTCGCTTTTGGACTTTGAGCAATCAAACCTTTGCTTTCCCCTTTTTCTTTTGCCTTTTGAATGAACCTTTATGTACAAATTGTAATGGAAGTCCAAGATGTTTGAGTTCCAAGGGTCCTCCATAAACTGGGCACCCCCTGGGTTCCAAGAGACATTTGCACCAGGGTCTCACCAGACTTTAAACAGGCCCTGGTCAGCATACTGTAAAATTTGCGAATGCGTCATCGCAGCATTCTTCCCTCTGCAGAAGTTCTAGAGTCCTTCATGGCGACCCGCGAGGCGATGCAGGTCCAGCAGAACGTCACTGTCTACGAGTCCTTCGGCACCTCCTCCCTGCCTGGCACAGTCGAGAGCCCAGCGAGCCCGCGTGTGGAGCTTGATCCTCAGCAGCAGTGGGAAAACCAAAGAGCGGCGGAGGTGGAAAGCTTGCCCTTCCCCAGCATGTGTTGTTTGCTTGTTTCCCGCTGCCTCTTCCTGCTTTTGGGAGTCCGGCCTGCTTGGGTGGAGCCCAGTGAGAGAGAGGAGAATCAGGCAGCGAACACTGGTTCCAGGTAAAGTCAAGTCAAGTGAATCTTATTGATATAGTTCACAACACAGGCATGGCACTTTATACCTGAAGCATACCTGAAGAAAACCAGTTGAAATGCCACATGAGCATGCACTTGGGAGACGGAAGCAAGGAAATAGTCCCTAGAAAAAAAACGGAAAGTCAGCGTATGGCAGCAAAATTTGATTACCGTAAATGCTGTAATTATAGCCATAGCGTTTATTTACCTAAACTGTATGTTAGTTGGAAACAGGTGAGAGGCTGCTATTTCTGGAGTTTGTAAAATAATACCGTATTTTTCGGACTATGAGTCGCTCCGGAGTATAAGTATTTATGATCAAGCTATCATCAGAGTGAGCTTTTTTTTTTTGTGTCATGACACTAAATTTACAAGAGAAAAAGACAAATTTACACCAACAATTAGGCAAACTGAAGCCAAACTATGAAAAAAGTGCAAGTTATACCCTGTGAAATACGACACTATTTAACACCTTAATTTTTTAACGTGAGTAATGATTTTGAGCGCATGACAAAGTGGAAAGGAATACGTAGAGATCTCTTTGACCACATGGTAATTTATTAAAAACTGTATTGCACAACACAGCAGCAACAGAAGCAATGTTGGAATTGCGGTAAGGAGCAAACTGCTTAGCCAGCATGAACACCGCTATAATATAGCTGAGTAACTCAAACAACATTTTCAAGTGCATGCAGAGGTAGATTAGGTTGATGAATTCTGACTACTCATGATACTTTAAATACAACTACATCTTGTGGAGTTAAAAAAAACATACAGTCATGGCAAAAATGATTAGACTACCCTTGTTTCTTCAGAGTATTGATCCATTTTAATTCCTGGTACATTTGTTTGGACAAATATAATGATGATAACAAATATAGCTCATAGGAGTTTAACGTAAGAGCTGATATCTAGCAACTTCCATGGTTTTCTTGATAATAACCAAAATCACTTAAGTTCTTACATGAATAGCTATAGCATTGCACTGCCAAAAAATTGTTTTGTTGTCATTGTTATATTTGTCCAAACAAAGGTGCCTTTAGTTGTATCAGGCGTTAAAATGAACAAGAAACTAAAGGAACAACGGTGGTCTAATCATTTTTTCCGTGACTGTACGTCACACTTTGCCCCCAACCACAATAAAATGTAATTTCTTGTGATGTTAATCTCTTCTTTCTTACAGGAGAGAGTCTTTCGGTGGCAGAAAGCACGTAAGTTTTCTTTCCATACATTTAAAACGCTGTTTCACTCCTCTTATGCTCATATATCCAACATATGTTTCATTCAGTCTGACCAATCAAAGACCGCCTTGGGATCGTACAAGAATAAAATAGGTAGGTATGATTGTTTGAATCTGGATGAAAGATTTTTTGTAAACATTACTGAAATTTTGGTCGCTTTTTTCATTTCTAAGTGAATAATGTAAATATACGGTAGGTGAAATATCAAGCCGCTTGTCTTCCAGCCTTACCGCTGTGCTCTTTGGACATCATGAAAGACGCTTGGGATCGCCTCCGTCAGTGCATCAGTCCGACCGCCCCCACGGCCCAATTTGGAAGCCACACCCAGCTGATCCTGAACCAGGCTCTCCACTTTGTGTGCGGCACCATGTTACAGTCGTCGACCCAGACTTGTGGCGAGGCTGATCCCGAGGCTATCGCTTTTGCCATCCTGCAGCAGCATCACAGGGCAGAGGTACATCATAGCGTTTACAAGCTCTTAATAATAAATGAATTTGTAGAGTTATCTCTTGTTGTTGAGTGGGTGCACATGTTGTCTGTTTGCTTCGGTCAGATGCGCCTGGAGGCCTTTCATCAGATGTCATCCTTCCTGTCCAAGATGGAAGACAAGAGCTGCGGAGTCAGCGCTTCTCCTCAACTTCCTGCATTGTTGCAATCTGTGCAGCTCCAGTTCCTATCAGGATGCTTCGCTTTGGGAACGCAAATCATCAGCCCCCCCACGGGAGCTCATTATGAGTTGCAGCATTACACGGTATCCATGTAATCATCACACTATTGCGATGCTGTTTTTCTAATGTTATTGAATATTTGATACAGGCCGGACGGAAGGAGAGACAGTTTTGTATCAGTGTTGATTAGTGTTTTCGACACAGATGTTTATGTTTTGATCTCCATCCAGGCTGGCACGCATTCAGCTTCTATAACCAAGCAAAGAGAGTTACAGTCTGCAGCACACGCTTTCTACCAGCAGGTGGTTCATGTCCTCAGACAGAGGGTCCAGTTGGAAAGGAAAAACCCAGGTTTGCTTTGTTTGGATTTTTTCTCAAATAGTGGCCTCTGCTCTAATAAATGCCGTACCTCAATTAATTGACAAAATAAATAGCAGGCGTCTGATGTAATTACTGTAAGATTGTAAGATGACCATCAATAGAAGACACACCTCTTTTTTAAGGCCCATTTTTGGAAAAATAAGATAAATTAATAGATTCTAATAACAAAATGATATTGTGTTTCTTGACATTTCTTGACGTTTGTTTGCTAATATGCTCTCCTGTTGTCCTCAGGTTCATGCCAACACCTTCTTCTGTCCACCATGTTTGCACTGAATTTCTGCTACCAACCTATGGACCTGGTGCTGGTCATCAGATGCGGCATCCTGGACCTCCTCTCCACGCTGACCGACAACAGCTGTGCCCTGATGAGCCAAGGCTGGTTCGCCGTCTCCACTTCAGGATGCATGCTGCTGAGCGGGGCCGTCAAGCTGGCGTGTACACGCCTGCTGCAGATAATGACCGTCGCTTCGAGGTTGATGGACTTCACAGGCCGCCCATCGGGGATGGTGAACACTTGAGTGACAGGTGGTTGTGTGCTTTCAGCTGCTGCGAGGAGCTGCTTCCTCTTGAGGTCTCCCACGCGCTCATGGAAGTGATGTGTGAGCAGCTTCAGAATATCTTGCGCACTTTCCAGCAGCAGCAAGCGGCAGAGAGAGGGGCAGCTGAGAGGACTGTGGAGGACAGCAAAAGCTTAAACGGTATTCAATAAAACACTTTTTTGTCACATTAATTTTTAATTTGCATTGACCTTGTCATTGGATCCTAATTGTTTTATTGAATTTTAATGGTACAGATCAATAGATAGTAGCATAATCAGTTGGAAGATGCCCGGTGGGATACATTGCGGTCATCTGCAACCATGCATTTGTATGATACAGTGCAGTTGTACACAGCTTGCCCTTTAAACCCTTTCTTAAATTTATTATAAATTCATTGGAGGCTAACTATTTAGCTCGGTAGCATGCTACGCTTAAAGTAGCGACCATCTTTTGTGTGCCTGCAGTGATCGTGTAGCCTGTGCATAGGAGTTGAGCAATGTGAATAATAGTATAAAAGTGACTATAGGGGTGTTATTTCATGTCTGCAGGGCTTTACGGTAATGGTAAAAACCATATTTAGAAAGTCATAAACAGGTTTTCTATGCTCTAACTACGGAAATATTCCATCTATTAACATTGAATCCTATTTTTCGGAAATTCACTTATCATGGTCAGGTCTGGAACCAATTAACCGCGATAAACGAGAGAGGACTGTATACATACTGTATATTGCCATGATAAAATGATCAAGGGCATTTTGTCCTTCCCAAGTCCATCCCAAGTCATTAGCTAATGAAGTGCCTATACCTACGCGCTTATACGTGATGATGACGCAACTAAAAGAAGTCACATTTCTAGCAGTTTTAAGTCATAAAAACGGCCACAAGGTGACAGAGGTGCCTTTTGATAAGCGGTCGGCATGCAGCTTTTGCAAGTAAAAGCACACTCGACAGCAAGGATGACATGAAAGAGCACGTAGGAGTGTAGCGTGCAGAAGGTTACACATCATACAGAAATTTTAACGCATGCACACGCACACATGCGTGCACACACACAGTTCAGTTCCAAATTTGAAAACTGTAAATAGTTCATTGTGTCATATTTGTAATTAAATTGTTATTTTGATGTAAAACAACCCTTTTTTGTGTTGTTTATGTTGTGGTATAGTTGTTTAGATATTTGAACTGTCACAAAAGCCAAAAAAATTGTGTCATAGTGAAAGTTAAGCTTGAAATGTATCTTTTCACAAAAAGCAGTTTTTCCTCCCTGTTTTAGTCAGGAACTGATATTTTCCTGAAACGTACCTATGTTCCACTGCTGATTTACTAAAGAACGGAAAAAGGTAGAAACAAACTTTTTTTCCGATGAAAGATGACAGTCTAATCTTTCTTTTGGTAGGGTCCATGTGTGTGTAGCCCTAGAACACAATATTCTGTGTGCTTTGAAAAATCTGTCCAAATCGTTTAAAATGGCCGGTACTGAAGGGGTTGAATTTTGAAAAATGGCTGGGACTGAACGAGTTAAGTGTCAAGTAAGCATGTATATCCCCCAGTTTTTAATTGAATTCAACCAGAAAACCACAATGCAACTCTCTCTTACTTCGAGTGTAAGGCTTCTTGAGACGTCATCTGTACTTCTTTGAATTCACATTAAATGGGAAAAAATTGAGGTGCAGTATTTTAAAGTGCTCTCTCTGTACAGCATTTTTATATTCACACTTTTTTGGTGCTCTTCCAGGATCAGAAAGCAGTAGCAGAGTACTTGAATGTCAGCTTGCAGACTTCCTGGTCTTTCTGAAGCGGGTGCTGTCATTAAGAGTGATGAAAACACTCTCGACTTTCCTCAAATGGGTGGACCCACTCATGGCCATTATTTCCTACAAGTGCTCCTTAGGTAAGTAATTACTGTAAATTGAAAGTGGAGGCTGAAAAGTCATCATGACGTTGCTGTTTGATGTTTTAGTTCTAATTTTGCATTTTCCTCTCCAGGATCGCCATGCTTCCAGAGCCTTCGCACGAAGCTTTTGGCCTTCCATGTTTTGGAACGACTGTTACCTGCTTGTTCTGAGCCTGAAAATATTCAAAAGGTACGACACTGTAATGCGCAAACCGTGGTATGATATTAGTTATTGCTATGATGCTTTGTATTCTATTTTGCATTTGCATTCCTTGTTTCCATTTTTTTGTAGATTGTCAAAGAACTCTTTCAGCTGATGTCTGTTTACATGTGGGAGGAGCCTCTGGTTGAGCGGGCCCATGAGGAGACGACTGTAAAGGATGCACTGGTAAGTCACTAAAAATGAGAGCCAAGGCACAATTATCTTGCTACTCGTTTGTGTTACCAGCTATTTAGACAATAATGAAGGTGAGTTGAGTCATTTTCAGTGATTTCTAAATATGTACTGTTATACAAGCTGTACACTTACTACTCTAAAGTACATCTAAGTTTCATTTCTATATAAGCTAAAATCAGTGCTAGACAAACCACTGTTGAGTTGATGAAAGTGTTTTTCATCCAACTTTTTTAGAATCCTGGCAGCGACGAGGAATGTATTCCCATTGGAGATTTTTCCTTTGACCCCCATAAGCTCATTTGCTGCTCCTTGGAGAGCGGCAACGTCCTCTCACACGGCACTGGAGGGAAAGGTTACGGCCTTGCCACCACTTCCATTACCTCCGGATGTTTCATATGGAAGGTAAAGACTCCTCCTGTGCATTGGAACACATTTCATGATTTGTAACCCCACTTGCCTGCCCGCCTGTCGCAGTTCTACATCACTAAAGAAAACCGAGGCAACGAGGGCACGTGTGTGGGCGTGTCACGCTGGCCTGTACGGGACTACAACCACCACACCACCACCGACATGTGGCTGTATCGCGCCTACAGTGGCAATCTGTACCACGGCGGGGAGCTGGTCCGCACGCTTCCCTCCTTCACGCAGGGCGACACCATCACGTGCATCCTTGACATGGAGGCTCACACTGTGTCTTTTGCTAAGAACGACAAGGTCTGGATTTGAAGTTTGTGATGGATTTAGCGGCGCTCAAACTGATTGTTTAAAACACAGTGTCCTTTTATTTCAGGAGCCAAAGTTGGCGTTTGAAGGCGTGGTTGCCTCAGAGCTGTACCCTTGTGTGTTATTCTACAGCAGCAACCCTGGAGAGAAGGTACCTCATACTGGTTACTGCTCAATGTAATATCTTCTTCTGTACTGCCTGTCAATGCCATCATTTTACGGCCATGTTAGGTTATATGTAAAAGACACACAATGCGGGGAAGAAATCTCTGGCGGTTTTACGCCTTCACAGATAATATTACAACTGCAACAAAGGCAGGATGGGGCTTGTGTATATGGGAATACAGTGTTCCCTCGCTACATTGTGGTTCACCTTTTGCGGATTCGCTGTTTTACGTTTTTTTGCAAGTGCAATTTTGCATGTGTTTTTTTTAACAACGTATGAACGTGTTCTGCGTCCTTGTGGCTAAATATAGAGCCACAGTCCTTATTGGCTAAGAGAGAACCCGCCTATTGTGGTCTGTGTCCTCATTGGCTGTAGACCATTGTAAATCAATCTCCTTCGTGACGTTACCTATTGTGGTGAAAGGTCGCTAGCAAACTAGCTAACTGTGTGAGCTGCTTGCCTAAGCTAACCGGCTTTGGGGCGCCATTACGGAATAAATGAATCTTCAGTTCACAGAGTAGGACAGAAGGAGGAAAATACGACAGCAGGAGCAATATGTTTTAACAAGGATACAAAAACGCTACAGCCGAACGGCGCCAGGCCCAGGCACGGTCACACACACACACACACACACACACACACACACACACACGCACACAATAAAGACAATTAAAGGATTCCCTGGCTGGAATCTGTCTATAGTGTCCCAGCTCTAAAAGAACCTCTATCTTATATTCTTCACAGAGACCGAGCCACCGTCGTGTGGATGCTTTGTTCGGGTGCTTCATAGGCGCATCGAAAACTGAGACATATTTTTTGCAATCCTGCGAAAAGCGGGACGTACAAAACCGACATACCACTGTACTTTGATCTACAGTAATTGGGCGTATGAGTTTTTCATCAGTTTACATTTTCATGGTTATTTACATATTGAGTATTTTGTGTGATTTTATTGTATGTAAATGTATGTATGTATGTAAATGTGCATGCAAGTAGACAATTTTTGTAATACACTGTACACCACAATTGTAAAAAAATGTCTTGTACATTCCTCACAGGTGACCCTACGTGACCTCCAGATGCGAGGCATGCCCAGCAACCTTCTTCCCGGCGAGCCACTATGCAGCCCTCAGAGCACCACCCTCATCGAGTCAGCTGTGAAGCTCCTCCGGAGTCTCCACCAGTGCGACCAGTGGTCCTCGCACATCAACCAGTACATCCACGCCCACCTGGAGCTCATTGGTCCCCTGCTGAAAGAGGACAATTTGGGAGGCATCGCCTCAGGTCAGTCACTCAAAGAAGCTCTTGGTTAGGTTTAGGAATCAAAACTTACATGATGAGGTATGTTTTTTTACACTATCCATCCACAGGCCTCAGTTCTTCAGAGAAGGAAGAACCTGCAGAAGACAACCCAAGCGATTTGCCGAGTCATCACAGCCTGCTATCAGAGGCCAAGCTGGCTGCTCTGTGCACGGAAGTGTGGCCAGTACTGGCGCTGATCGGAGGTGTGGATGGCGGTCTCCGGGCTGGGGGGTCGTGTCTGCATAAACCTAGTGGGCGCAGGGCCATCCTGCTGGGGGTCCTGAAAGAAAGAAGCTCTCTGGCCAAGCTTCAGTGGGAGGAGGCGGACCTCTCTATGAGGTAAGCCAAATAAATGTTAACCTAATTATTACTTGGGATGGTCATTTAAAGAAATGTTTTCTCAGCAAATGCCAAATGTAGCCTGAAGCTCTGAGCTAAACCTCTTCACACCCAAATGCACACAGCGGCTGTAACAGTTTAAAGTAACACCAATTTAGGCAAGGCCAGTTTATTTATAGAGCACAATTTGTAGGCAAAGTAATTCAAAGTGCTTTACAGAAAAAAGGCTAAGATCACTTCATGAAATCATTCCATAAAACTTGTACACGTACAACAACATAACATGAAGGAGCGGGACAGGAGGACACAAAACGATAGCAAAACTCGCATATCTGTGAGCTTCAGTGCTAACTTAACAGTTACCTTTTAACAGTGACATCATGCTATTCACTGAAGAAAAACAAAATGATCAAACTCGCAGCTTGCACGTCTGTCACGGACGGACAGATAGTCGGCAGAGTTCAAGGCCATATTGTAACATGTGTAGAGAAGCCTGGATTTTTTTCTCCATAAACAGCAATACTGTTCGAACATCATTGAAAAATTATATTTTACACAATCTGGGACTTTTAAACAGAAAACAACACATTCCAAATGGTGAAACAAAATGTCTAGAGCAGAGGTTTTCAAAGTTAGGCACAGTGAGCCTCCCCTCAGGCAATATATGATTGGAGCCCCACTTACCCCCCAAAAAACAGATTTTCTGGAGTGTATTTTGTGGCTATTATTTATTCTCAAACAAAGGAACTAAAAATCTATTCATTTTGCCTTGGATATGAAAGAAGTTAGCTTAGTAGGAAACATCAACATAAACAAATTGATGTTAACATTAACTTCCATAAGACATGACTACTCTGTTAATTCTTTTCTGTTTGTCCTCTTTGGTCATTCACCCCTCTGATCTTTCTTATTTTCTTTTCCCCCTTTATACTTAAATCCATTAATCCATCCTGGTGTCGCTCGCTGTGTCTGTGGGTTCTTGCCAACTCTTCCCGAATAACTAAGCTCCATGAATTCTTGGTCACCCAGCGACACGCCCATCATCTCGCTGGAGCCCTGCGACTCGTCCTGCTGCGACGTCGCCCGCATCGGAGGTCTCAAACCGGCGGTGCTGTTGGATCTGATTTATCTAATGGGCCTGCTGGAGGAGCGCGGCTGGCTCGGCGCTCATTCGACCGCCGTAAGGAACTTGTCACAGAAGGAGAGCATGGCGGAAGACGAGACACGGTATTGCCTGGATGAGGACGTGGAGGATGATCTCAAGTGGTTGACAGAAGAGGACAAGAAATCACCGTCCTCGACCAGAGATATCATGAAGGTCCACCAGGAGTCAACCCCGCAAACCAAATTCAACACCTTTGCGTCTGAGCTACGAGCAGTTCGAGTCTCCTATCTTCTCACCGGCGCATTGAAATCCCTCGCGGTCATCTTCAGCTGTGAGAAGTTATCGGATTTACTCTCAGTGCCCAAACAGGATCCAACCAGCGCCTCGACAAGTCCAACGTTGGACCAGGGCAAAGGTGAAACTGCCAAGCAATGGGATGAGAGCGCCGAGCTGAGGTCCGTGCTGCAGTATGTGGTGCAGAGCATGGTGAAGTGGGCGGTCCGACCCTGCCCCATAAAACAAAGAGTCTCTCTGGCTGACCTGGAGAGGGCTCAGGTCATGATCTACAAAGGGGCCTTGAGAGGACTGCAGGATAAAGAACGAAAAGGTACCGCATTCCATTGGTTTGGCTAACTTACTAAATAATCTCGAGTACCATATTCACCCGACTATGAGAGAGTATTTTTTGCCGAGTCGTCTTATACTGTATTGTTGTCTTATATTATTGCCTACTATTCAGGGTTGTCTTGTATTTGTGTCAAGACGGTACAAAGAGAAAGCTGTGACACAGAGACTTGCTTCAAAAGTGTGTCTCAAAAGGCACGTTAGCATTCGGGGTGTCTGTACTCTGGGTTGTCTTACACTTGTATCAGTATGATACTGAAATGAAAAGCAGTGAGCCAGAAACCCACTCAAAAAGTAATGCACAAAAGGAAAGTTGGCAATCGGATCGTCTCGCATTGAGGGCCATCTTATATTTGGTTCATGTTTGGGTCACTACGGTACTAATAAAAACTCGGTACGGTACTAAGTATGCTCCAGCATACTTGGCTGAACTTTTAACTGTTCATCACCACTCCAGGGCCCTGCGCTCATCTGAGCAAACAACTTTGGAAGTCCCAAGGACAAGATACAAAAATTGGGGGGGATCGCTCTTTTGCTGCCTTTGCCCCCAAGCTTTGTAACTCCCTTCCACCTGGGCTGCAGTCTATCACAGAGCTATCAGTTTTTAAATCTCATTAACGCATTTGACACGTGATCAGTATACTTAGGTATTATACAGTAGATGTGATTCTGTACATGTGCATCTATTTTTGTTTTAGGTGTTCTTACCATATTTTATTTGATCTTCCCTGTTCTTGTTTGTTTTAAGCAGTTTTTATTCTTGTGAAGCACCTTGGGAACCATTGGGATGTTGTTTTGATGCGATTTGAGTTGTGACACAGAAAGTTCCTTGAAAAATGCGACATAAATGGCAAGTGTACAATCGGGTCATCTGACTGTATATTCAGGGTTGTTTTCTATTTGGGTCAGTATGGTACCAAAAACAGAATTGTGACACAGCAACTTGCTCAAAGAAATAAACCTCAAAAGGCTAGTTAGCAATCAGCTCATCTCACATTCAGGGTCTTCTTATACAAGTATTTGGGTTATATTTGGGTCGATACGGTACTAAACTCTAAACATGCAAAATAGTTAGCCAACCAAATGAGTTTTCTATTGACTGGTTATTTTGGCTATTTTTAGCAGTATAGCTCACATTTAAGCACATACTTAAGTATACTGTACTGTATATACCAACATATGTACTAAAAGCAGGTAAAATTTTTTTTTTTTTTTACCTGACTTTTCAGATTTAATCTTGCTGAGATTTCAGTCTTTGCAGTTCCACGTTAAAATAACAGGAAAGCACAAATATTCAAGAGAAACACAAAACACAAATTTTCCTAACAAAAATGATATCTGCTTCAAAACATTTTTTTTTAAGAGATCATTGCATCACACAAACACAACAAGCGGCAGAGAGATAGCACTTTAGACATTTAAGATTACAAACAACAATAAACTCATTGCACCACTACTTAACACTCAAAAGGTATACCTCAGAAATATACTAGCATGTACCAATACGTGTTTCAAATGAAAAAAAAAAACATTTAAAAGTTTTCCCATAATGCATTCGTTTGAGCAAAGCATTTACTTGGAAGACAGGCAGCATAGAAAATGGATGGATGGCGCAGCAATGCTACTTTTGTCCACCAGAGGGAGCCAGATGAGCCAGAAGCTCATAGCCCAGAGGGAGGCTGACGTCATCGCAGCGTCCCAATGATTGCATTGCTCAGATGCAATGCATTATGGGAAAACTTGAAGAGTTGTTTTTTTTTTTTCATTTCAAACTCGTATTGGTACGTGTTTGTATATTTGTCACATATACCGTTAGAGTGTTCTTAGAAAAATGTTCTTTAGATGACATCGTGAGTCAGACTTTGACACAAGATTACGATTTAGCCATAAATTAACCGCACCACTGTATAAGCCCGCAGGGTTCAAAGTTTAAGAAAAAGTAGCGGCTTATACTGTAGACCCGATTTTACGGTCTTTTTTTTACTTTGTAGCTTTAGGTCCAGTGACAAAAATGCGGTTGTGAATGCAAGCCAAAAAGCTGGATCTCCCTTGATTCCACAGACTTGACTAGGAACCTACCACCAATGTTTTTAGGGTCTCATCAGAGTTGTAACCCTGTTGGCCTTGCTTTTCCAGAATCAGGCCCCCATTCAGCCTCTCAGCCCATTTCCAAGTCGTCCAGCTCCGTCTCCTTGTACAGCGTCGGCTCGGAAGGCACCGCCATTTTTGGACAGTCCAACAGGGCCTCAGCTTCGTCCTCCAACACCGAACTGGCTTCATCGCTCCCGGCCAACCTGCAAGCGGACGGTCTTGAGCACTTTAACCCTTTTCTCCCCATCAGCCTCCTTCAGTGAGTACCAGGCTTGGAGATTCATGAAACCGTATGATAATTTGCTCATGATGGCTAATGATGAGTGTTGACGTGTTATGTTGTGTGGATGGCTTTTATGCACAAGCTACATATTGTACAACTCAAACGTGCCACAATAGCGCTGCACGTCATGTTGCTCGGCTACATTTTCCATGTTGAAGGCTTAAAAAAAATAAAGGAATTTGAAAATTCCCGGTGGGCCGCATTAAGACGCTTGGTGGGCCTCATGTTGCCCGCGGGCTGCAGTTTGCCCACCCCTGCTATAACAGTACCAGCTTATCTGAAGTTCAGGAAACAAGTGAGTCATTGACAATGATAAAAAAATGTCACTAATGTGGTATGTACCCTGGCTTCCTCCAGACACATGGTGCTAACCCGCTTTCCCACACTCACCGGCCTGGTCAGCGCCCCGCCTGTGTTGCACCCTTGCTTCAGCCTGGCCAGCTCGGCCTCGTGCGACGCCTTCACTGAGCAGCAGACTAGCTTCATGGAACCCGGTCCTTGCAGCACGCAGGCCAGAAGCAGCCTGGGTAAGAACCAGTGGAAAGTCAGTCAGTAGAAGCATACAGAAATGCATAAAAGTTGTCATGGCATGATCCAGCATGTTTTGTCACATTAGCCCACACCGTTGACATGACAACAATCCCATAAATGCATGACACAGGTTATGTGCTTTTGTATGGCACCATCACTTTCCCATCAAGTTTGAACTTCACCCACAGGAATTGTATATTCAATTACCGTATACACTCCCCTATATTAAACGATGGGGTTGTTTTTTCTGTTTTTTTGTTTTGTGCACTTTTTTTCTTTTCTCCTCAACCACCAGAGCGGACACAAATGTTTGTCACCAGTCGCTTACTAGAAATGGGATTCTCTATGAGACATATCTACTGCGCCATGGAGGCAGCAGGTACTGCTTTGTCATGTCCCCAAACTGTTTGCTTCACGTGCTTTGTGATGTCAGCATTTGTCCTTCATTTGGTTGTGTGCTGCAGCCTTATTAGCATGTATTGTTTGGGGTCGGGAGGAAATAAAGGCGAATTTAGTTTTACACTCACTAGCCTTGACAATTTAATGCGCTTCAAGAATACTTCATGCACCAAGCTGCATCAACATTTTTGATGACATTTTTCTATATTTGAATGAAGATGCATACAGTACTTTATTTCCACTAAAAAAACAAATAGTACAAATTTAATACAAATATTTTAATAAAAATAACAAAACATCTAAAAAATATATTAAATAAAAAAAATAATATTATCATACATAATTTTTTTTAAATAGTAAAAAAAAAAGATAAATACATTTTAAATGGATATGTTTTTTCCCATTTTTTTATGTGATAACCTGTTCACAAAAAAATCCTCATTCTGTTGCAAAAATCCGATGTAAATTTTTGATGATTGTGCTGGTGTACTCGAAGTGTCCGGTGAGTGCATTTTTGAATGACGATGCATAATATTGATTAAATAAAACAAAACAATTATAAAATTTTTGGGTTTTTTTTTTGGGGGGGGGGTGTCTTTGTTCACAAAAATATTGCAATTTTTGGGGGAAAAATCTTGCTTTTTTTTCTCATGCATTTCACCATTCACTACTCATTTTAGTACATTAAAAAATACTACTGCATTAATAATAATAATAATGAATTATATATCATATTTTCCTGGCTATAAGGAGTATAAGTCGCAGCATCCAAAAATGCACAGTGAAGAAGAAAAAAACATATACTGTAAGTCGCACTAGACTATAAGTCACATTTTTTGGGGGAAATTTATTTTTTAAAATCAGAAACCAAGAACAGACATTTTATCTTGAAAGGCAAGTTATAGTAATAACAATAAAATGGAGAAAAACAGGCTAAATAGGCGTGTTAACGTAACGTGAATAGGTGGTATGTTGACGTAACATGTTAACAGTTATTCAGCTAACTATAACCTAATCAACATAACATAACTAGTTTACTTACATCTTGTAATCTGCAGAATAGGATTTTCTTTTTGGGTGCATTTGTGTTCCGTCTTTCTCGGTTGTTTTTATAAGTTAATGTTTACATTGTAAATTTTCAGAGGTACAGAAGTGATAGGGGTAGCAGATACTGGCACACAAGCCTAGCACGCCTTCTAGTGGCTGTCAGTGTGAAAAAAACTTATATAGGTCGCTCTGGAGTATAAGCGCAGGACCAGCCAAACCATGAAAAAAAGTGTTACTTATAGTCCATAAAATGCGGTACTTATATTACAAATTATATTAGTTATAATATTTAAAATAATACATAATAATAATATTGCATTAATGTACATTGTATACAGCAGATATACTATATATATATATATATACTGTATTTAAAGTAAAGAGGTATATAATATACAGTATATATAGAGAGATTATTTTTCTATTAAATTACTGTAACACACTCCTTGATCCACAGATGTAGCAGGTGACTTAGACTCTCAAACCATTGAGGTGTTGGCCAGCTGGATGCTTGAGCACCCCCTGACTGAGGAACAGCAGACGACTGACTCCAACAGGCAGGATGGCGAGCCTGACACGCCCTCTTCCGATGGGCCCGAGACAGTGCAGTGCCCCGAACGCCCCACCAGCCAGCCCAGCGAGAGGTTTGTGATTTACAGCACTTTTGTCTTTATTATACTAAATACCATGCAGACTTTTTTGTTTTTTTTGTTGTTTTTTTTTGTTCATAGCTTGCTGCCGGGTCTTGACTGGATAGAGAGAGAGAACTTCCTGGATGTCCACCTGACGAGGAACAGACCTCCTCCGGCAAGGCGGCGGCGTTCTGGTCCGACTCAGAGGACATCTTTTCGGAGGGCAGGTCAGGTCAAACCATGTTGGTTTAAAAACAAGAAATTATCATCACTCTTGAAGACTAGTTTACAGCCTAAATCAGGGGTGTCGAAAGTGCGGCCCAGGGACCGTTTGCGGCCCGCCACTGTTTTTTTATTGGCCCGTGGCACATTCTAAAAATATAATTTAACAAGAAAACTAAAAAAACAGCATAAATGATCATTTTACAAGGATGAAGTTATAAGTTATATATGTTTACATTTATTTATCCTTTCCAGATTTGCCATCACCTAACCCCGTCCCGCAGCTGTACCAGCAGAGTGATTGGCCGGAGTACGTGGAGTTTCATCCTTTCTCTGCTGAGGAGGAGTCCGAGTTGGGCTACATGGACGACGTCTACCATGAAGAGACCTACGAGGACCTGCTCACCCCTTTCTTCAGCCTGGAAAGAGACACGCTTCACATAGCAGAGGTGACACATTAACCCAATCCAAACTTTTTTCACCGGCCGCATACAGACAAATTACAGGCTGCAGGGGACCACTTTGATACATTTTACATTAACTCATTCAATCCAAACCATTTTTCAGAAGACAACCCCTTCAGTACCAGCCATTTTAGACAATTTCTACCTTTTTCTGTTCTTTAGCAATCAGCAGAAGAACATAGGTAAGGAAATGGACGGTAGGAAGGAAATGGAAAAAGGAGAAAAACAGCTTTTTGTAAAAATATACATTTCAAGCATAACTTTCACTTTGACACAAATATTTTTTGCTCTTGTGACAGCTCAAACAATTATAGCACAACATAAACAACACAAAAAAATGGGTTGTTTGACATCAAAATAATATATTTACAAATATAACACAATGAGCTATTTACAATTTTCAAATTTGGAAGTGAACTGTGTGTGTGCATGTGTATGCACGCGTGTGCGCACGTATGTGTACATGCGTTAAAATTTCCCTACAATGCGTAACCTTCTGCACACTATACACCTCCACGCTCTCTCACTTCCTCCTTCCTGTCATGTGTGATTCTTCCATCTATGATCCCTGCCGAGCGCTTATCAAATGCACTTCTGCCACCTTGTGGCCGTTTTTATGGCTTAAAATTGCTCTAAAAGTGACATGCATTTTGCAGAGTTGCATCATCACCTCATTTTAGCTCTTGTGCAAAAACAAACACATAAAAGACATATAAATATGTTGTTGAAATCGTCCGTTCTGGTTTATACAAACTTATAAATATTTGTGTCTTTGGTATTGAATGAGTTGAAGATGCTCAAACCAATCCAGTGTAGATCAATATATGCTAAGTTACATCCACATCTTAGCTTTTGTCTTATAGCTGACATAGCTAATAGTTATAAGTGAAGTGGTTCTCAATTATTTATTTCATGCCCCCCATATGAGTCTCATTTGCAAGTAGAGTATAACCGTGGTTAACGTCATTAAAGTCCGTCAGAAGGTCCAACTCTAACCGAATCCGATTGACCTGTTCCACAAAGCCAAAAATGTTTATTTAATTTTTATAGTTTTGCAATGATAGTTTTACTTACAGAAAACAATTGAAAATACATGTATATAATATGTATAAATAATGATGAATAAAAAGGGATAACATACGAACACACGATGTGGCAGCATGATCAATATGAACACCACCTTCTTTTTTTGCCATGATTTTTTTTTTTTTAATTCAGTGGTGTTTCTCCCTTCAAGTCTCTTCTCTGCTCTTGATCACAGCTGCAAAATAACACAAAATAGAGCCAAAGAAAGCTGCAAGTGCTATTTTTTAAAGTAAGTGAGAAACCCTTTTGTATTCAAGAAATAACTCATAGCAAAACACAAAGGCGGTGTGTTGTGTTGTGTTGAACCTGCTGCCAATTACGTCTTTGTTGAAGGTAAAAGTAACCTTAAAGCGGACCTATTATACAAATTTTTGTGCCTTTGTATTGAGTTGTGGACTCCTATAGCGCAGCTACACACCATAGCCCGCATAGAAAGCTTTCTAGATCGTCCAGACTCTGCACCTCTTCCTGCAGTGTTTCCTCTGGTTTCCAGCCAGAAATGGCCCCCAGGCCGCACTTTGAATACCCTTGCATTAACTTGTTGTGTCTTTGTTCATCCTCTTGTTTTTTTTAGAGCGGAGAAGAACACAGTCAGATGGTGAAGTGTGAGCTGTGCAACACCCTCACCTTACAGTTCAACAACCACATCAAGCGCCGACATCCAGGCTGCGGCCAGAGCGCCGCGCGCAAGGGTTACGACAGCACGGGGGCCTATGTGGACGTGTGGTTCAAAGGAGAGTGCGGCTCCAACTTCCCCTTCTACCTCCTTTGTACCTCCTGCAGGGAAAAGTATCTTGCTGCAAACGTGAGCGATCCAAGCTCCAGAAATGAAAGGTGGGCAATGGGGAACGACACTGATGACTGAACTGCATAGCATTTCCTCATTTAATAGCTGGAGTAACTGCAGAGGGTACCAGATGTTTATTATGGGGCCTTTGTTTGTACAAATATTTTTTGTTGTACTTATGGGCACTACAAAATCTCCCTACTCCTAGCTGTTACCCATCCATCCATCCATTCATTTTCTATGCTGATGATCCTAATTAGAGTGGCCGGGGTATGCTGGATCCTTCCTAGCTGTTACAGATGGGAAACTTTCCACTCTATTGTAGTATCTCGTCAGATCTTGTGACACGAGATCTCCCCAGACACCCATAGTAACTTGCTTCACATTTTTGGCGGAATTTTAATTCAACTTGATGTTATATCTTAAAAACTCCTACTGAGTGTATAATTGTTGTTGTCTCATCTCCTTATTGTAGGACAAAGGCCAGTGATTTGATTGGCCATTTGGATAGCACCTCTGATGGTGAGCACGGCTACTTCCATTCTTAATTTAAAATTTTTTTCCAGATTTGGTTGAATGTAGCTTTTGCTTGCTCAGATGATTGGGAAATGAACCACC
The DNA here is from genome assembly GCF_027744805.1 of Dunckerocampus dactyliophorus. Classification (NCBI taxonomy): domain Eukaryota; kingdom Metazoa; phylum Chordata; class Actinopteri; order Syngnathiformes; family Syngnathidae; genus Dunckerocampus; species Dunckerocampus dactyliophorus. The sequence continues at coordinate 17,991,641 of NC_072835.1, read as the reverse complement.
AAGATGAGTGTGATGCAGACATACTGACAGGTTTGGAGGACTTTGGACTCCTGCTAAGACCTCTGGGTCTGACTGAAAAGAAGCTGGTGCCCGACCCCATTGCCTTTGCTGAGCCCGATCCACTTGGAGCTCTGGTTTATAGCTCGACTGATCCTCTGAAGGCTGTTCCCAAAGGTATTCTACTGTAGTTCATTTGTCAACATCTCCTGAGCATATCAACAAAATGCATTGTTTATTTCCCCCACTAGGGGATGCTGTGGTAGAGCAGAAGATCTCACTGAGCCTCGGGCAGCAGGCGATATCGCTGAGGGACTCTCATGACCGACTCAAAGCTCTAAGAAGAGTCACTTCCACAGCTCAGATCCTGCTGGCGTACAGCATGGTGATGCGAGCCTTATCTCAGACCGCTTGCAGGTATGAGCTTTGCAATAGACATTTTTGTTGTTTTTGTGTCAAGCATTTTCATCCTTATTTGTAGCCCATCTAGCGGACTGGAGTCTCTGGGTCTGGCAGACATCCGCATCCTGGTGCGTCTGATGACTCTAGCTGCGGCAGGCAGAGCTCACACTTGTGTGGACAGACGGTCCGTTGGCAAGGGGCCGGCCTCAGAGAACAGCAGCTCCAGCTGCCTCAGCTTCCTGACCTCAGCCATTGGCAGCGTTGTGTCGCGCAGCCCCACTGCCTACAGACAGCTGGTGGAGATATGTACTCAGGTCGGTTCACTTCTCTCTGACACATATTCAATGAATTTAATTGTATTTGCATTGCGTTATTAGTGATGTACATCTTTAAGCAACTCATGTAAGGCTATTTAGATGAAATGGGCTGCCACAGAACTTGAAACAGGACATATTGCAGCATGGAACCTATAGTACGGATCCTACCAGAGGAGAGTAGATGGAGTGAGGTTCCCAAGATAAGCACATTTAGGGTCATTAGACTGCTTTCAGATGTTGACAGGCATAATTTTTAACAAGAACCAGTGATAAGTAATTTTTTACACTTGTATGTGAAGCAGTTTAGAGCTTCAGGTTCATCTGCTTTTGGTTTCTGCTTTGGTTTTACACCGTGAATAGCGGTGTATAAGCGCACGGTTGTATAAGTCACACCCAGTAAATTGAGAGGAAAAAACAGATTTGCACATATATAAGCAGACTATAAACCGCACATGTCCACGTCATAAAATCACATATTGTGGCATGCACAAGTCTGTGAGGCCCAGATAGCTCTTTATTTGACAGGAGCCAATCATGAGCAATGAAAATACTCACAAGGAGCTTGTCAACCCATTGGAAATTGTAGGAGGTCATTACTCAATATAACAGTCTGACTCACGGTGGCATCTTACAAAGAACACTAACCTCATCACACAGCAACTTACCACTCAAAAGGTATACCTAAGAAATATACAAACATGCACCAATACAAGTTTAAAATGAAAAAAACACCTGACTATTTTACAGTTTTCCCATAATGCATTGCGTCTGAACAAAGCATTTAATTGAAGGACAAGCGGAATAGAAATTGGAAGGATGGATGGATGGATTGCACTGCAATGCTGCCTCTGTCCACCAGAGGGAGGCTGACATCATTGCAGTGCCCTGGCAGGCACCAATGAATACTTTGCTCAGATGCAAAGCATGGTGGGAAAACTTTAAAATAGTTGTTTTTTTTTTTCATTTTAAACTTGTATTGGTACATTTTTGTACATCTCTTATGGATACCTTTTAGGAAACTATAAAATAATTATAATTGAAAAAGAAAAAGGAAGGGGGTTTGTAAATAAAACTCTTTAAAATGATTGAATCTATGGGGAACCTTTGCTTCCTGTAGGACCTGATGGCAGCAGCTACAGGAGTGACTAATGGAGGGTCCAGTGATACGCAGCAGAGAGCTTTCCTGACATCCAGCGTGATGATGCCTGCTGCAGCAGCCCAACAGGAGAGGGACTGCAGCGACCACCCTGCTTCCTTCCTGGTCACACAAAGTCTGGTGGCCTTGCTCACTGAGAAGGGGGCTCACTGCCACAGCGCTGACAAGCCTGAACACGAGGCTCATGGTCAGTATCATACAAAATAATTCAAAGTTCTTGTTTTTTCCCCACATTCACCACATCTATGAATCTTTTCAACCAAGATGCAGGGCATCAGGGGCTGTGTTCCGCCTCCTTACCTGCAGGCCCTTCCCCTCACCGAGGATCCAGAGTGGGCCCTCTTGAGCTGGCTAACGCTCTGGCGGCGTGCGTCCTCTCTGCCATGTTGAACAGCCATCACCGCCAGTGGGCAGCACAGCGACTGGTGCAGGCTTTAGCGGTAACGGGACGGGACAGTCCAAGTAGAGCCCAGACCTACAGTGACCTCGCTGGAGACTTGCGGAAATGTCCCGTCAAAAGGCTGGAAGGACATTATAATAAGGTAAAGGTGATATAAATTTTATTAATGTTTGCAAAGAGGTCTTAATAGCTATTTCTTTTTAGATGGCAACTTGTTTCTGGAACAGCGAGCAGAATTTGCTGGCTACATGCTCTCAGGATAAAGTGGTGCAGCTGTGGAGCATCAGTGAAAACAATGCACAGTTGCACACCACCTTCTCCTGCATATCAAGGTATGTTTTGACATGTTTTGATAAGAAAAATAAAAAAGTACTGTATTGACTCGAATATGAATTTTATTGTCTCTATTTAATGCATTCAATCGTAGCCATTTTTCAAAAGACAACCCCTTCAGTACCGTCCATTTTAGATTATTTTGACTGATTGTCAAGGTTCTATGGCTATATTAACATGGAACTACAAAAAGAAAGATTACACTCCTGTCTTTCATCAGAAAAAAAGTTTCTTGTACCTTTTTCCATCCATCCATTTTCTATACCGCTTCTTCCTCATTAGGGTCGCGGGGGCATGCTGACTTCGGGCAACAGGCGGGGTACACCCTGGACTGGTCGCCAGCCAATCGCAGGGCACATATAGACAACAACCATTCACACCTATGGGCAATTTAGAGTCGCCAATTAACCTCACCTGCATGTTTTTGGAATGTCGGAGGAAGCCGGAGTACCCGGAGAAAACCCACGCGCACACGGGGAGAACATGCAAACTCTACACAGAAATGCCCAGGGGTGAATCGAACCCAGGTCTTCCCGATCTCCAAGCTGTTACTGTGTTGGCCAACGTGCTAACCACTAGACCACCGTGCGGCCGGTACCTTTTTCCGTTCTTTAGTAATCAGCAGTAGAACATAGGTAAGTTTCAGGAAAATATCAGTTCCCGACTGGAAAAGGGAGAAAACTAGCTTTTTGTGAAAAGATGCATTTCAAACATAACTTTCACTTTGACACAAATATGTTTTGCTTTTGTGACAGCTCAAATATCTAAACAACTATACCAACATAAACAACACAAGAAAGGGGTTGTTTTATATTGAAATACCAATTTCTAGAGTTTATACATGGAAACGGACAGGTGGCACCTACAACTTCTCCCCATGCATCAAAGCTTTTCTTCCTGTCACTCACACACAAACACCTGGAGAGGTTTAGCTGTGACACTCAAAAAAAATAGGGTCGTCTTATATTTAGATCAATACAGTACTTCAAATTGCTTCTGAATCTCATTCTCCGTCTTTTTCTCATCTGCAGTAAGACAGACAGAGCGAGCTCCGAGAGCAGAACAGGCAGATGTCATCACATGTCACCCGTGTACTGGAGCACAGGTGGAGACTTCCTGGCAGCCCCGGAGAATAAACACGTCACCATCATGAACATCAGGGGTAAACGGGCCTGTTTCCTAATATACCTTGAATATAACTAATTTCCCTTCACTACTATACACGGATGTAATGATAACATATATCGTATACATTCACTGTCAGATTAGAGGTATCAAAAATGATACATGATGAAAAATACCTCCAAATGTGCAGTTATGGATGACCACAATGTATCCCACCATTCATCCTTCAATTGTTCATAATACTGCTTGATAAAAGATTCAGGTTCAGTTAAGTTAAGGATAACAAAGTCATAACTGTTTACTGTTGAAAAACCGAATTGTATCTATTGGAAAAAAACGTGACGACCACAATATATCCCAGCAGGCGTCCTTCAATTGTGTATGATACTGTATATGTACCATTGAATGTAATTTCAACATAGATCTTCCAGATTTCCTGACTGTGTGGTCAACATGCTAACCACTCGGCCATCGAAAATAGATACTAGTACATACTAGTACTAGTACATTTTTTAGGCCATGTGGTCCACCTCCAGCATGAGTCATGACCATGTGTCTTGTCTGCAGGGTCTCACTGTCACACGGAGGCTCAGTCATCTCGGGTCACGGCGCTGTGTTGGGCTCCGGCCTTCAGCTTGTGGCTTCTGGAGCAGCCTGGTGCTTATAAGAGCAGACCCACCGAGAACTTGCTAATGGGGCGGCTTGACGGCTCCCTTTGCTGGCTGCGTGTCACCATGCAGGAGCTGGACTTGACTGTGAAGACCACTGAGCTCACCCACTGCTACATGACGGAGGGTAAGGAGCCCTGGATGTTTATTTTTTGTGTAATATCTTAAAGCAAGAACTCCCTCCTGTGGTCTTTCCTAGCTCCACAGTGTGTGGCTTGGCACGGTGAGGAAAAGCCATTTGCAGTGGGCTACCCCAGTGGAAAGGTCCTTTTGGCAACAACAGAGACCTACGAGAATGAGCCCTTGGTGGTGCTTCCTGTCCACCAGGTTTACCTCACATCTAATTCACTATATTCTAATTTTAAACAGTTCAAAAAGGCTAAAATTCATAAAAAATTGTCTGCACAGGATGGCATCACTTCCCTCAAATGGGATCCCACAGGGCACCTACTGCTCTGTTTGGGCAAGTCAGAGGTTGTGAAGATTGTGGGACTCTCAGGGGGAACATGGGTGACGCTCCACTACCTCGTACATCCCTGTACCGTCAACGTCGCAGTGTGGTGCCCACTTCCTGGTCGAGCCCCGGATCCCATGCTCATGATGGCTGTGTAAGTTGGCACTTTATTCTGCTTCTGCAATATTTGATGTAACTGTTTTATTCTTTTCCCTTGCAGTGGTTGCCAGAATGGCTCTGTGCATGTCTGGACGCTGCCACAAGGGGGTGCTGCTGTACCTTTGTCCAGCTCCCCCAGAGAGCCGAGAAGCACCAATGTCAAGGTCTCCTGCTTCCTTAATAGCTTTTTTTTTTTTTTAAGTTTGATATCTGGATTTTACCCGCAGGTTTCTTGCGTTTCAGGACAGTTCAAAGTGCGTGTTTGTTCTTCACGGCCACATCACAGCAGTGAAGTCGCTTTCATTTTGCTCGAGTGGGATGGCTCTAGTGTCTGGAGGCATAGGGGGACTGCTCAATGTCTGGTCCTTGCAGGTTGGAGAACATCGTTCATCTATTTGCAGTTCAAACAATAAATATGTGTGTCTAAGGTTCGTAACAATGTATGCGCTTGCAGGATGGTTCAATCTTACAGACCGTTACAGGTTTGGGGTCCGTTGTCAGCACTACCTGGATTCCAAAAATGGGTGTTGTCGCCTGCTTTGGACGGTCAAAGGTAACTTGAATGCTTTTGGTCACGTAGTGTTAACTGCTGTTAACAGTACAACAGAAAAATAATAATGTGTCAAAATAAAAATACAAAACCGATTTCATATATTTATATATTATGTAAGGATTATTACCATTATTATCACAATTAAAATATCTAAAAATAATTTATGAAATTGTCCATGAATTAACTGAACTGTGAACTATAAACTGAAATGATTTTATTGACCCTATTTATTTATTTAATGGCCTTTTATTTCATGGACGCAACACATTGGAGCCATTTACTGGGGGCGTGGCTTGCATTGCGGCTCGACCAGTCAGATCACCTCTTGACGGTTTCATTGTTTTTAAATTTCATGCTGCATTTCAAGACAATTTTCATGGTACTTTTTAATATGTTGCAGCAAGATGATTTAAAAAGCTATAAAATTAATAAAATGGACATGAAATGAATAAATCGGTCATTAAATAAGTCAGTTGGTCATGAAATAAATACATTGATACAGTCAACATAATTATTTCAGTTTTTACTTCCAAATACTATTAATAAATTGACATTTCATAAATTACTTCACATTTTCATTGATTCATTCATTTTGTTGTCAAATTAACTGACTAAAAGATATATTTCCTTATTATAATTTGTCATTTTGGCGCAAAAAAAACATACACCACACTCATCTCATGTTTTAACATTCTTAACTCATTCAGTACCAAAGACGTATTTCTGCGTTGTGGTAATCCCAAACTCCTGATCCCAACAATTTTTTTGGGTTGTTTATGTTAGTAAAATTGCTCAGATATCTGAGCTGTCACGAAAGCAAAAAATATTTGTGTCAAAGTGAAAGTTATGCTTGAAATGTATCTTTTCACAAAAAGCTGGTTTCCTCTTTTTGCTAGTTGGGAACTGATATTTTCCTGAAACTTACCTATGTTCTATTGCTGATTAATAAAGAACGGAAAAAAGTAGAAACAAACTTTTTTTTCTGATCAAAGACAGGAGTTTAATCTTTCTTTTGGTAGGTTCCCTGCTCATATAGCCATAGAACACAATATTCTGTGTGCCTCGAAAGATCAGTCAAAATCGTCTTCAATGGCCGGTACTGAAGGGGTTGTCTAACTGCGATACAAGTGTAAAATGAAATTAACCACTGTAAAATCTAAAATTATACCAAAACGCCGCAATACAGTCCAACTTTTGAGGAAATCCTTGTCACTTTTCCCCCTCCCGTCTAGGATGTTTTGTTAATCTGCTGCACACCGGACTGGATCAGTCAGAATCATGTGCTGGCTTTCTGTCGCATGGTCCTCAGAAGCCAGAGCATCCTGGGTCTTCATCGGGCTCCTTGTTTGTCAGTGTTGCTGGAGAGGCTACCCTTGCTGCTGCAGGACCAGTATGCCTACGAGCGGGTCATTAACGATTATTACTTGAGGACATACTGTGTATTGCTGCACGTTTTTGTCGGAAGAGGTGACTTTGACTGTCTTCATGCAGACCCACGTAGCTGCAGGTGACCAACTGATCCACAGTGCCTTCCTGCAGAGTCTGGCCTCCCTGGCTGTTGGTTTGTCCTTAGAGGAACACCTGTGCCGTTACCCCTGCCCCCCGCATCACATCAACCCCAACGCTCGATCCTGCCCGTCCGAATGGAGCTGGCTCACCACCTACGCCACCACCGTGCGCAGTGCCGAGGCCATCGCAAGCGGCATCGTCTTCCCAGAAACATTTGCCGTTCCAGAATTTGAAGATAACGATTGGTCTGAAATCTCAAAAGCCTTGGTAATGATGCATGTTCATTGCACAAAGACAAAGATATGAGTGAAATTACAATTGCTGACGGATGTTAAGGTACTTGTCTCGTCTTGCAGGACAACAGTAAGTGGAGCTTCAGGATGGATGAACAGCTGATGTCGTGGGCAACCACCCGACCAGAGGTAAACATGTATTTTACACTTTGCATATAACGGCTTGCATAGAAAAGCGTCTGCTTGTAGTTTGAATCCTTGATTGAGGAAAAAATAAGGGTGAAAAAACACAGATGGACAGGTTTTTCAACCCTATGATCCCTTTGCTCAGATGAACCCTTTGCCATATTTTCCTCAGGATTGGCAGCGAGGCGGCAAGAGTGAGGTGTACCTGTGGGGGAACGGACGCTATGGACAGCTCGCGGGAATGGGAACCAACCCCATGACTCCTACGCTTGCTGCCACTCTTCTACAGACACAACAGGTACTTTGGGTCCTCATTATACACCGACGCACACTCTCAATGGCTCCTCTTTACTAATGTTTGTCTTTTCAGGTGGTGTGCGGTCAGAACTGCACTTTCTTGGTTCAGTCCAATGGAACCGTGCTGGCCGTAGGGGAAGGACAGTATGGCAGGCTGGGACAAGGGAATTCGGATGATCTCTATGTCCCCACTATTATATGCGCTTTTCAAGGTGAGATCCTTATGTCATTAGCCATAGTTTTTGTATAAATACAAGCGACGCTTGCCGTCAAGTAAATAAATGTCCCTGGCTTTATATGAGGAAGTACACCTAAATGAGCTTTATAACTGTGTTCAGGTTACGTGGTGACCCAGCTGGTGACGTCTTGCGGCTCAGACGGACACTCCATGGCCCTGACCGAGACCGGGGAGGTCTTCAGCTGGGGGGATGGCGATTTCGGAAAACTGGGACATGGCAACACTGAAAGACAGAGGAGACCCAAACAAATAGAGGCCTTACAAGGAGAAGAGGTCATTCAGGTAGAGGTTGTTTTATACACGATGCCAGTGAAGTAGACGCATCAACCTCACCGCCTTCTCCTTCCTCGTCCCAGCTTGCCTGTGGTTTCCGACATTCTGCTGTGGTGACATCCGATGGGAAGCTGTTTACCTTTGGTAGCGGCGAATCTGGCCGCCTCGGTCAAAGGTCAACGTCCAACAAGGTGCTCCCTGAGAGGGTGGCTGCTTTGGAGGGATACCACGTTGCACAGGTAACACCGATGTGGACTGTTTTGTTGCTTCTTGGAGATTAATTATCAAATCGACCCGGATATAAGACCATCTGAATATGAGACAATCTTTCTTTTTCTTGATATATTTTTTCATTTGCAAACATTGAGTGTGTATTCACAGCAGTGATGGACATATAAAGTCCATATTTACATATGTGAGGAGGTCATAGAACACAAGACACAGGACAGGTAACAATGGGTTGTGCGATGTTGAGAGCTTTGTCACTAAACGAAAAGTGAGCTGTATACTGACAAAAACAGTCAAATATGATGGACAAAAAAACAAGATAGCGATAAATAATAAGTCACGTAGTTGTGCTATTTTGGAGAGAGAAAATACAATGAATGCTACATGGACCACCATTGAAAGACGTACGCACTGGTAGGCGGTTTGCATGCAGAAAACTGCTAGTCCCCGAATATAAGACGACCCATCTTATTAACTGTTTTCTAGGGAAAGATAATGTTTTAATAAGGTAAATCACATTAAAGACATAATTGATGATTTTTCGCAGGTGTCATGTGGCCTCAACCACACTTTGGTCTTGTCTGTGGACGGTATGATTGTGTGGGCATTCGGAGATGGGGATTATGGGAAATTGGGGACTGGTTCCTCAACAGCAAAATACTATCCTCAGGTATATCAGCTTGTTTTGATTACCTTATCATGATACAAGAGTGGGACATATCGCTAAGTGAGTAGCTTTTTTTGCCGCTCATATTTTCAGAAAGTGGAGCAGCTTTGCAATAAAGGAATCAAGAAGGTCAGCTGCGGAACACAATTCTCTGTTGCGCTGGCTTGTGATGGACACGTGTACACATTTGGACAAGGTACATTTGGAATTTCAAATGAAGTCATATACCATACATTTGCAAAGAGATATTGTACTGTATTTTCCTTGTCTGTTCATCCACCAGAGCGTCTGATTGGCCTGCCGGACTCCATGCTCAAGAACAGGTCATGTCCTCAGGTGGTGCCGGCACTGGATGGGCTCTTCATAGAGAACGTGGCCCTGGGCTGTGAACACGTTCTTGCTTTGTCCTCCACTGGGGACGTCTATGCCTGGGGTTGTAATAGTGATGGACAGGTAACCTCTATGACACACTTTTGTCTTGCTCTTTTCCTCGAGAATATACAGTAACTACACAACTCATACAAAAGTCTCCCTTATTAACTCATTCAATACCAAAGACATATTTACATGTTTGTGTAATCCCAAACGCCCGATCCCAACAGCGTATTTATGTCTTTTACATTTTTTTACACGTGAGGCAAAAAGAGGTGATGATGCAGCTCTGCATTAATGCATTGACATTTCAGAACACTTTTAAGCCATAAAAACGGCCACAAGGTGGCAGAAGTGCATTTAATAAAAGCTCGGAAGGGTCATTTCAATGGAAAAGTCACACCTGACAGGGAGGAGGAAGTGAGAGAGCGTGAAGGAGTGTAGCGTGCATAACGTTACGCATTCACACATGTGCACACACATAGTTCACTTCCAAATTAGAAAATTGTAAATAGTTAATGGTGTTATATTCTTAAATAAATTGTTATTTTGATGTAAATAACCCCTTTTTGTGTTGTTTATCTTAGTATAGTTGTTTATATATTTTAGCTGTCACAAAAGAAAAAAATATTTGTCTCAAAGTGAAACTTATGTATCTTTTCACAAAAAACTGGTTTTCTCCCTGTTTTAGTCGGCAACTGATATTTTCCTGAAACTTACCTATGTTCTACTGCTGATTACTAAAGAACGGAAAAAGGTAGAAACAAACTTTTTTTTTCTGATGAAAGATGGGAGTCGAATCTTTGTTTTGGCAAGTTCCATATGTAAATAGCCATAGAACACAATATTCTGTGTGCCTTGAAAGATCGGTCCAAATTGCCTAAAGTGGCCGGTACTGAAGGGGTTGTCTTTTGAAAAATGCCTGGGATTGAATGAGTTAAAGTAGGGTTTCTGACATTTAATTAAATTTTTATTTGTACTTTGATTTATATTCTTCTCTGACATTGGTACAAGAAAGTCATCTTCTCAATGGCTTTATTGAGCTTCCAGCAGGGACTTTTAATGAATACCGGAACACTTCAATGTCCTCTTTCATGTGTGTTCCAGCTTGGTCTCGGCCATTCCAACCCGGTGAAGGAGCCCACCCTTGTGACAGCCCTCCACGGGAAGAACATCAGACAGATCTCTGCAGGCCGCTGCCACAGCTCAGCATGGACCACACCTTCTACCTCTGTTAAAACCTCAGGTTCTCACCTATTCCTGAAGCTAAAACAGACAAACTTTGGTGATACTAATAATAAATCGTCTCTAGGTGGCTGTAGAAGTGTCCAGCTCGGTCTTCCCCAGTCTGTCCCTCCCCAGTACAACACTTTGAAAGGCTGCAGCCCTGATCTGCTCAGCCTGCGCCTGAGGGTGCTCTACCACTTCTCAGATCTCATGTACAAGTCATGGAGGCTGCTTAACTTGGATGCCAAGACTCCGGTAAGCATATTCTGTGGTTTGGAGTGCCTGAGAAAGTGGACATGGCCATTTTTTAACAAGTAAATTGCACAACACATCAGCAACAGGCCCACTGTTGTAATAGCGGTAAGGAGCTTGGCCAGCATTAATAGGAATTGAATTAATTGGAAACAACAGTATGGCTCGTCTAACACGCATGAGTTTCACACCAACAGCTGAATATTGCAAAAGGCGTTCTAAAGCGCATGCAGAGCTAGACAAAGGCCTTGTCCCACTCTTACTCTGGAGTACACCTTCCTTCATTGCCTTCCTTTGTCCCCACTTTCATCGGCGTTCAGGTGTCCACTTCACGGTACAGTTCGGGGACGGCAGCCATTGTCCGCGGCGAGCTCAGAGGCCTCCTATCACCGAAGGTCAACACTCTGCCTCTAGTACGCTCCATTGGTAGAACCATGACCCAGGGCAAAACGTACGGCCCGCAGATCACTGTGAAGCGCATCTCTACGAGGTATGTCAGATTGTGGACTGGTTTAATGTCTATTTGTTGTCCACAGTCTAGTTGACCTTATTCTGTCACTGTATGGTTTATGTATTTGTCCCTAATCCACCTGCAGAGGGCGCTCTAGCAAGCCCATCTTTGTGCAAATTGCAAAGCAAGTGGTGGGCCTGAACCCTTTGGAGCTGCGACTGCCATCCAGGGCCTGGAAGGTAAAGCTGGTCGGCGAGGGAGCGGACGACGCCGGAGGGGTTTTTGATGACACCATCACCGAGATGTGCCAGGTACGACAAACAATCAAACATAGCATACCAGGCACATTCTCAATAATGAAATCTGTTGTTTTTTGACCAGGAGTTGCAGTCCGGCGTGGTGGACCTACTGATCCATACACCCAACAGCTTTGCAGACGTGGGCAGTCACACTGACAGGTACACAGTTTCTCGTCCAACCGCAACCCAAGTTAAATCGTCCAGTTTCAAACAGCTTCCTCAAGCTTTGGCCTTGTGTCCCAACAGGTTCCTCCTGAACCCGGCCTCGCTCTCCAAAGATCACATGATCCAGTTTCGTTTCCTGGGGATCCTCATGGCCGTGGCCATCCGCACAAAGAAGCCTCTCGACTTGCATCTGGCGCCGTGGGTGTGGAAGCAGCTCTGCTCCATTCCGCTGGGGGAGCCAGACCTGGAGGAGGTGGACCTCCTCACCTACCGCACTTTACAAGGGATTCTCCACTTGGAAAACAGCGGCATCACTGAGGAGAACTTCCATGTGGTGAGATGTCTCAACTGTTATTTACCATTTGTGTCCAATAGCCATCCCATTTTAACCGTACCGTGTTGCCTTCCGAAGATGATACCGCTGGATTCGTTCATGGCCCACAGTGCAGATGGGAGGCTGGTACCGGTTATTCCTGGAGGTCAAAACGTTTCCCTGAACTTTTCCAACCGGACAGAGTATGTCGAGAGAGCTCTGGAGTACAGGCTGCACGAAATGGACTCTCAGGTTTGAAGGAATTAATGATGTCATATTTTTGCTTTACTCGCTTATTTATTTATTATTATGGTTGTTATTGTTATTGTTACTGGTATTGGTATTAGGTTATTTTTTTGACAGTGTCAAATAAAAAAGAAAATGTCCTAATGACAATGACCAAAAATGCTGTAAAAATATGATATAGTCATACATACATACATACTATATATAACTAGTACAAATTTAAAGACCAGGTGGTGGTAATCCAGTACAAACAGTGATCCCGTCCACTGTTGCTGTTGTTGTCATGTCCACATGTACTCCCTTTGTCATCCCCCGTCTTTCATCATCACAGCCCCAAAGCTGACGTCGTCTTTTGTCCAGGTGTCCGCATGCAGAGAGGGCATGTCCACCATCATCCCCGTGCCCCTCCTCTCCCTGCTGACGGCCCAGCAGCTGGAGCAGCTGGTGTGTGGCCTGCCTGAGGTCTCGGTGGAGATGCTCAAGAAGCTGGTGCGCTACCGCGACATCACAGAGAGCCACCAGCTGGTCGGCTGGTTTTGGCAGAGCTTGGAGGAGTTCACCAATGAGGAGCGGGTGCTCTTCCTGCGCTTCGTCTCTGGCAGGTCCAGGCTGCCGTCCAACCCGGCAGACATGACGCAGAAGTTTCAGATCATCAAGGTGGACCGGGTGAGTCAAGACTGTAAAATGATACGGCTACAAATCAATAAATGCTTTTATTTCTTTATTTTTTAATAAAATAGTAAAATTAAATCAAATTAACAGGTAAAATACAAAATATACACAAAATGTATTTAAAAAAATTCTAACTAAATAAAGTCTTATAATTAGATGTAATGAAATTGATGAAATTTAAAAATAAAATGAGTTGTTTAAACAAAAAAATATAATAAAGTAGTATAGAACTGTGCAGAGTAAAAAATTACAGTACGTAAAAAGTAAAAAGTACAGTACGCAAATAATTCATTTCTTTTCATAATTAAAATTTTTTTATCCGCAAATAAATAACAAATGAATGTAGTCATTTTATTTTAGATTGTTTTTATATGCTGTAATCATAATAAAATCATATGCATACATTAACTATTATATGCTAGATAAAAAGAATAGACTGTGATTAGTGTTAATTTTAGGGGATTTTAAATTAAAACAAATAAAAACATTAAACATTTGATCATAGCTAATTTTGTACTGTTTATACACTTATAATTGTGAATAATAGTAATAATAGTAATTTGATATTGTAGTGATAATATATGTATATATATATATATATATATATATATATATATATATATATATATATATATATATATATATGTATATATGTATATATGTATATATGTATTTATTTTTTTGCCTGTTATATCCCCCAGCCTGTCAATGGCCTCCCGACGGCTCAGACCTGCTTCTTCCTGCTGCGTCTTCCACCGTATACCAGCCAAGCGGTCCTGGCCGAGCGTCTGCGTTACTCCATCCACAACTGCCCCTCCATAGACATGGACAACTACATGCTGACACACAACACTGAACCTATAGAGAGCTCTGACACAGAAGAGTGACTCGGCCAATTATGCACTGATTTTTAATCGCCATACTTTTTCTTTTTGTGTATGTTGGATGAGTGTGCATTTGTGCGAGGTGATGTATTTAATGCAGTGCTTCAACTGAAAAGGTACTGAGATATAGACCACTATTTCTTATCATATAAGCCAGCCTGAATCAATGTGCCTGTTTGTTTGATGATAATTTAATGATCTGTCCAACATGGGCAGTATTACTGTAAAATAAAGAGTGTTTACTGGTACTGTATCTTATTTTCTTTTTTTTTTTATTTCAAATAGTCATTCAAATTACGCCTTTATGTGGTTTTGTTGCAGTATGCATTCATAATGCAAATTGGGTTGCACATTGAGAAAATAAAGTGAGGCGAACGTGATAAACACTCCATTTAAGTCTTAGATTGAGTGAGTCTGCAGTTTTTGAAATTATTTATAGCACCATTAAATACCTCATTAATTTTTAATGAAAAAAAATATGCTGATGCATAAAATCACCATATTGACAAATAAATACACTTTCTTTGTTTCATAGGCAACTTGCAAGCTGTTACAATTTTGACGACTCTCGGAGTTATGTACGTAAATTACGTTTTACGTAAGATACGTATACCGTCGCTTGAGGCACGCCCTGTGACGTAAGACCGTAGAGAAGCGGGCATTTTCAATACAAAATGGATGTTTGACAGGTAATGTCACACTTTACCAGTGCAGACAAAGAAAGCAAGATGAGAATGAAACAGTGGTATCTCGTTCAGGTAGGCACACTTAATGTCATATATGAGCATATTATTTCTTTATAGAGTTATCAAAATGTCGACGTGCTGGCTTGTTTGTGGTAGAGTCGTCTCGCTACATGTGACTACCAAACATGGCTTCTTTCCGGTTTCCGCTCTGTTTGGCACTGTACATAGTAACCTAATACAGTACTGTTTTGTGAGCTTTTTCAATCACAATTTAAATCAAATTTAGGCACGATAAGATTTTATGCAATGAAAATTATGCCACAATCTATCAAACAATCTAACATATTGAGGGAGACTGTAAACAAGAATAGATTACAGTTTCAGTTTACAGTATGTTGTAATGTAAAAGTAATTGTATTGACAATACGAATCATTTCTTTGGTACACCTGAATAAAACAGGTGAGTTTCCTATATGTTTTTTCATATACTGTATTTGGAGTTAACCTGTCACATTAGTACATCATAATACATTACAATGTTGTATTATATAATGTACAAATGTTGACTGTAGAATAAATATAATTAATACAACTTATATATATTATTTTTTCTGGTTATACAACTCTTGATTATACTGAAATGATATGTTAACTCTGAGGAAAAATATGGTTTAATGTCAATACCACCACCTACATGTCTTTGCATCACCTTTAAAGATTTCTGCTCTGTTTTTTTGTGTTCTTAATGTTGCTGACTGACTATGCAAAGCTTGAACGCCATGCAATTTGTCTGTGCTGCAGAGAGGACCTTATTACCCATCTGCTTCCACGCACGCAGCGCGGCTGAATTCAACCTGCAGTCAGCAGTCTAGCAGCTGAGCGAGAGAGAGCGAGAGAATGTATAAATATAACTTCCATATATCAGCCTAACAGGTACGCAAATCTCAGGAAAAGGCCAGTGTTGGGGAAATGGTATAAAGGCTTTCTTTTGGACTGCATTCCTCCTATTATTTCTATTTCTATTAAAATATACATGTGGATTCTCCTGACCCCCTTTACAAAAATAGCGTAACACCTTTTGGAAATGAACTTTCATATCTGCAGTTGTCAAATATCAGCAAAACCTTTAAAAATGGTTGTCAGAACTTTACCAGGCACTGTAATCCCACAAGGGGGTGGTACTGCTGTTATGCCGCATTGACAGTCAAGCTGAGCTAGCCTGTAGAACACGTTTTTTCATCACCAGTGTATGACAGTATAATGTTCATAGTGGCTGTGTTAGGTCAATTGTCTTTTGTAAGTCTAAGCCTGGAGTCAGTTGGCACAGGAGCTAGTTTCACTGACGACTGTGTCCATTTATTACAGAAGCAATTCAAAACAAAAGTAAGTAAATCCATTTTAATTAGGCACATTTATTGCAAGAAACATAAACGTTGTCACATCTATTACTGTAGACGGCATAAACTTAAAAAAAAACCTTCCCTTTTTTAAAATTTTGCCCATCATTCACAATCCTGTGAAGCATGTCCACCCATGTCTTTCTCTTTTCTGCACGTTATAAAGAGAGAAAAACAGCCAGCATGTGGGAGCTAATAATGCACGTAACGGGACACATCTATTTCGGCTATAACGCCCTAACATAAAACATAAAATGACATAAAAAGTCATTGGCGACAACAGAAAAGAGCCTGTCGGTGGTGAGCAATCTTGAGTTCTCATTCCTACAGTTCTGTTTAACAAATCATAATCAACCGTTTTCCAACTTTTGTGCTGATCGGTTCATTATCAGTATTGGACGATATTCAAGGCTACAATAACAGTATCGTATCAGAAGTGAAAAAGCTGTATTGGGACACCCCCAAAAATAACACATCATTTCTGTTAATAAGGTTCTACTTCAGGCCTGAAGGTGGTAGTAATGTGCTTTACAAAGTGGCTCACACCTGCCTAAGCACTGAAGAAGAAAAAGTCATACTCACGTTTATTTAAAATGTCACTGGTTTGTCAATGCAGAAGCAGTGATTTAATTGGACCAAGTACCACAGGTGATGTTATCTACGTGCAGATTGAACAGAATTGTTCTTTTTAGCAAAGCTTTGTAGTAATGCGTCTTTTAATTGCGTTTTATGTGAAGTAAACCTTGTTCACGCCTCTTAAGAGCAAAGCAGGTCTCTCCATCCTGAATTTTTAATTAGTCAAAGGAGGGTTCGACCTACATTGTCTCACCGTGGCAGCAGGAATGCGACTGGTCATCTGATCGCAGCTTCCCTCCCAAAATCAGAGAAGCTCATTTCATCTAGACAGTGAATAGATGAGGGCACAAGGCCGCGAAACAAGGGCACTCTGGTGCAGGTCAACGGATTGCTGAGGTAATGCGCTGATGTGACACGTCGCCCGAGCTGCTGTGGGCTTGTCAGAGCATCCCTCCTGGCACCTTCACATCTCTGATTACAGGACAGTGTGGTGTGTTGACCCGTGGACCTCGCAGACACTTTAGACTTTAGACTACAGTTTCAGGCGGTGACGTCATGTGGTTGCGTTGGCCCGGATGCCAACTGATGTTCTGGTTCTTCAAAATATGTGCCAGCTTGACGACGGCAAGGAGATCAAGACTTGATGAAAGGCTTTAAGAGCGATTTAATGATGGCCAAATGTGAGGTTGTTTTGGTAGGCTTCAGAATGAGAGTACATCATGTCAGCTTGCACAGATTAGAGTAAAAACATTCACTTCACATAATGGGGCAGCTAAGGTATAGAATGGTCATAATAATCAATTAACCAGGTCATTGAGAATTCTGTCGCTTTATGGAATTGATTGTTGATTACCTTCTTGACCTGAATATAAGATGTTTTTTTCCTTCTGGAAAAATGTCTGAAAAGGAGGGTCATCTAGAGACTTCTCCCCAAGCGACTGACAGCTTTTCACGAGTTGGGCAAGTTAGCAAACAGCAGAAGACGAGTTATGATGCTAATTTGCTGATGGTGATCATTGAAGCACAGTCAGTGAAACTGAAAACATGAAAAAAAAGCATTCATTTTGCCTTTAATTCTGTCCTTTTTTGTCAAAAACAAGTATATAAAACAAGGACTGTTTTATACAGTTGTCCCTCGTTTATCACGATAAGTGAATTCAATATTAATAAACTGAATATTTTCTTTATGTCATTTTATGTCTTTCTAAATACGGTTTTAAAGCCCTGTAGACATGAAATAACACCCCAATAGTCACCTTTATACTCCTGTTATTCTTTGTTTACACCACATTGCGCAGGCTACGGGATCACTGCAGGGACGTAAAAGACGGCCACTGCTAGCATAGCAAGCTACTGAGATAACTAGTTAGCCTCTCCGATGTACTTATTCTAAGTTTAAGAAAATGTTTCCAACGGAGTGGGGAAGAAGGACAAAGTAAGGAGCCAAAAACGAACCACTTCCACACGGAATGAGAGAACAAAAGTTGAGGTACATTTGCTCTGGTTACACAAGTCCTTCAGGTAGCATTATTCTACTCAATACAACCCTTGCATTGAAACAGGAGTTCAGAACATTCAGACAGCTTATCCAGTTCCTTTCACTAATATTACTAGCAGAGATGCATTACACATTAGGGAGGGGCAGTTGTATGTAAAATGCCTGATTTATTAATTATTTTCTAGTTAATATTGGATGAGAGAACCTGTTCTGAACTCCTGTTTTTGTTTCAGTGCAGTGTCGTATTAGCAGAATAAGTCTCTCTGGGAGTTTTGTCAAAATGGAGCTCTGCATTAATGTAATTTAACTTACCATTGCTGTCCTCCTGTTGTCCTTTTTTAGACAGCAAAGGAATTGCGGCTGAATCACCTGGTTCCAGACCTGCCAACTTGTACGCCTTTTTTGTACACGGCACACATTTTGGTCCTTGAATACGCTTGTACATTTTGCTGCTCTCAGGTATGCAAAATTTGGTCAAGGTTGGCAGATCTGTGGTTGCAGTCAAGTAGTCCACTAAATTTGAGCTCAGATGCGGTAACTGACTGATCAAGAATTAACTGACAGCATTCTTTTCTGCACCTGATAAGATTCATATCCCAGAAACACAAACAAGTTACCTGTTACCTTCACATTGGTTCATTGCGTTGTGCTACTGAGCCTGTGCCGCTTCACAGTTTGTGACCTTTCAGTGACATGCTCTGCAGTGGCAGCAGGCCCTCAATTGGCCTCTGGAGGGAAAAGCTGAGGTGTGTCCTGGGATTTAAGGAGGCTTTAAGTGGCGCTCGGTTGGGGTGGGGTGGGAGGGACGGTGAGACTGTTGATGAATAATGCAGCAACGTCTGTAGGGGAAGACAATCTCCAGCGACTGCCGGACTTTTCTAGAACCATTCAGAGCAGCACTTGGATGAGGTTGACCTGTTTAGTTTGTCAGGTTTACCTGGAGTGTTTTAGGAGCCTCACAAAGCCCTTGATTTTTCATTATGGTGTTGGGAGTAGCAGTGGGAAAGTCTTCATTATATGGGTTATTGATTCAATGATAATCTTTATTCTCACAAGAAGTCCAATTCTAAGACTTAGCGTTTCAAATCATGAATGATGAAGCAAAACTTTTCCAGCCTCGGGAACCTCACTCAGTTTATTTTACAAAAGTTATAAAGGTATCCGCAGTACAGTATTCCCTTGTTTATCGCAGGGGATAGGTTGCCAACGTAGCCAGCAATCAGTGAAATCCGCGAAGTAACCCACTATATATTTTTTTTAAATTATGGTTTAAGGTTGTAAAACCCCTCACCATACACTTTATACACTTTTCTCAGACAGTCATGAACATTTTCTCACATTTATCTCTTCTTTAAACACTCTCAAAGTTGAAATTTTATTTGAATTTTAATGATCAACCTACTAGGTTGGACACACAAAATTATTAAGTGACTCATGGGTATTTCACTCCTGACCATGCCTCGTCCCGGCGCCGTTCGGCTGTAGCGTTTTTGTATCCTTGTTGAAACATATTGCTCCTGCTGTCGTATTTTCCTCACACGGTTAGCTTCTTCTGTTTCTTCTATCGTTTACAGTATTGGCGGTTAGCAAGCAGCTCACACGGTAGCCATGACCACAACAGGAGACATGAAGGAGATTGATTGATTGACAATGGTCTACAGCCAATCAGGACGCAGAAGACAATGGGCAGACAGAAGAGTCAGAATAGAGAGACACCGCCGCCTCCTACTAAATCACAAAACTACAACACTCAACTTCCCACGATGCAATTCTTCTTAAAGGGCCACGCTTGACCTGTAACAGTTTGTATGCTGTTAAAAAAAAACAACCAAAAAATCCCTCCCAAAAAAAGGAACACATCTGCAGTGGAAGGCCAGTAAACACGAAATTGAAAAAATGTCCCTTGCACCACACTTTAGACACCTCTAGGTTAGAGGGTACTTGGTTGAATTCAGGTGTATTTTTCATACTGGGCTTTGAGCATGCTTATTTTCTGTGACCTCAGTTCAGCCAAGACTGGGCATGCTGGGTCAAAATCTTTGTGCTTTGTCACATAGTGGCGTCTCACATGTGTCAGGGTCTCGGAACATATGAGACAAACTGACTTTGTGCTTCCAAAGGGGAGAATGAACGTATGTAAGGATTCTGGGTGGAAAGCTTTATTTTTTCTGTCTACTTTTCTAATGTGTATTTTTTTTTTGGTCTTGTGCTTATTTGTTTTGTGTCCTCTGTCTGTATCTCTCACTCCGTATCGCTCTTATATCCCTTATATGTCACTTGTTTCTCTGTTGTCTTGCTTCATCTATCACTCGTCACTATATTGTTTTTCCGTGTCTCACTCAATTTGCTTCACTCCTCTTTTGTCTGTCTCTGTCGTCGGAGTTGCAGTGTTTAGTGACAATGCCCAAATTTGATTGACCGAGTAACATCATGTGGGATGGCTTAACTCGCATGCAATTGGTCAGTGGATTTCCTGATTTGGTCAGCTCCATCCATCCATTTTCTATGCCGCTTATTTTCACTAGGGTTGCGGGGGTATGCTGGAGCCTATCCCAGCTGACTTTGGGCGAGAGGCAGGGTACACCCTGGACTGGTCGAGCCAGGACAATAAAGTCTAAAAAAGCTGCGCCAGTCAAAATAGAAGCACTCCGTCAAAATGTATAACACGTAAATCATTTGTTAGCGACAGGTCCAAGTCCATCAGTTTGACACCTGCCCTCGATGGGTTCCTTGATGATGATGATGATGATTAAAAAAAAAAAGATGAATCCATGACTTTGCCAGTGCACCCACATTGGTTTTGCACCATCCAAAAAACCCGCCCCCACCAGAAGAGCGCTGTTGACCTTATGCCATTGTTACCTTGACCTATTTATCCATCAAGCTTAAATGTCTGCCGCTAAGTCGCCTTCTGACTAAACATCAGCTATGATAACATTGACCAGCAAAACCTGCCTGGAGTGCTTTACCACGCTGCCACCGAGTAACTTCCCTCAAGTCTCATCAGACAAATAATCCCTTGAAGAGTTATGTTCCTGCCGTCAATTTGGCTCCAGCGTTATAGCCGCAAGCCCATGACGATAACTGTTTCATGATTTTACAGTTAGTGTTTACATGCATGGTAGGTTGGACACTCTAAATTGTCCAAAGGTTTCAATGGTTGTTTGTATGGCCCTTGTGATTGGCTAGTGCTTCTTGCCCGAAGTCAGTTGGGATAGACTCCAGCTAACCTGTGAAACTCTATAGGATTAGCAGTAGAAAATGCATGGATGTTCTTTAAATTGACTTTGATCTTTACCACCTTGATTGTTTGTTTTTGTCTTACGACCCTTTTCCACAAAGCCCACCTGACAGTTTTCCTGCTTCTGGGTAGTATCAGAGCCCTGACACGGCAGGGAGGCGAACGGTGGCTGTGTGGAAGGGTATTTTGCAATTGTGGGACAGGATTGTGAAGGTTAACCACCAACATGCTCTGTTGTGCTGAAAGCAATTGGTGATATCCGACAATATTGGAAACGTCAAACCACATGCTGCTGCTAAGGTCGACATCTAATTGTCTGATTGCAGAATTCTGTGTCACAGATTAAAATGGTGTACAGATTATTGCTAAATGTCAACAGGCAAGATTTTTCCATGGTTATCATTTACCAGTACACCTTCTGAGAGTCCAGTGCGCAATCAGTGATGGTTAGCCAACTGCACAACAAACGTAGGAAGAAGAAGAAGAAGTCAAATGTGCATTTGTGTTATGGTGCTCCGCCATTTATTTTCCTGGAACAAAAACATGGCAGTTGACGGCGATCAAGATATTGTTGCACCTGCAAAGAAGAATGCACAATATTGTAAGCATATTTGACAATATTTTGATGATACCGATATCTTCTAATTTTGGTTTGTGAAAGCGCAGACAGTTACAGCAAAACACTTTGGCATAGGCGAATAACAGGCAAAAATTCCCGTTTCAGATTTGGCATATTGTTAAAAATTCAACACTATAAAACAATGTTTTTGTTGGCCAGCTACTCACTTTGAACTACTACATGCAGGAGACCACAGCGAATGTCATTATGTTAAAAAGCCCAACTCATAAAGTAGAGGTACGAGGTTTTCATTGGACAGCGACAAATATTTGTGATGTGTCATCTGAGTGGCATTGAGCTACAAGTGGAGTTTGTCTTTGTCTCCGGTTTGGAAGCTTCCATCTATCATCCATCCATCTGGCTTACGGACGGTTCATCGGCAGTGGGTGAGGATTTACCACCCGTGGCTGGCAGTGGTCATCTGCTGGGCATCATACAACCCAAAGCTTGGCCGCCTGGTGTCCGAGTTTGGAACCCAATATTAAACAAACACTGCTTTCAATTTCAATGAGCTATTATGCAACAACATCTGGGCAAGGGACCTCGGACAACCAGCCTCATTTTTTTTCAAAACAGCAGTGATTACATCAACAGTAGCAAGCCCCACTGTCCATCACCCCCCCAATGGGATCAAAACACGAAAGGCATTCCTATTTGGTTTGTTTACTGTTGACTGGAAGCCAGGAACAGGAATTTCTTTCCCCTCCCTTCACTTTTTTTTTTTATTTGCTAATGATGTTGAAATCGGCATTTTGCATTCCCGGTAATCATAAACATCTGGTGTGCGCCATCTGTCGATGTTGTTTAATGGGCTTCACCGTGATTAATAGTGGAAAAAAAGAGAGAGTCATATCAATGTACAGGCTGCTTTAAGCTGAATGATTTACAATACTGCCAGACC
Organism: Dunckerocampus dactyliophorus; assembly: GCF_027744805.1. NCBI lineage: Eukaryota > Metazoa > Chordata > Actinopteri > Syngnathiformes > Syngnathidae > Dunckerocampus > Dunckerocampus dactyliophorus. Next base: position 17,968,647 of record NC_072835.1, on the reverse strand, counting down.
AGATTAGAAACATCTTTCACAGAGGATGAGCTGTTTTATGAATGACTTTCACTTATTTATCTTGTTGTGGCGTTGGGGGGTGGGGGGGCTAGGCAAGGCAAGTTTATTTATACAGCACAATTTGTACAGGGTAAATCAAAGTGCTTTACAGAAAAGAACGGTAAAATCACTTCATAAGATCATTCTATAAAACAGAAAATCATTCTAAAATCATTAGATAAAATTTCCTAAAATCATAACATAAAACACTTTTTTTTAATGAATTAAAAGTGCACAGTGCTAAAAAATATCAGTGGGTATTTTAGCTCCTCCGACCCCTTTCTTTTAAGTCTGGTCCCCGACCACACTTGGTTTGTAGGGCTGTACACCCCTTAGCACTTACGCCTAACCCCTTGATTTAAGCAGAATTGGGACACCACTTGATTCTCGTGAACGTGCAAAACCTTGGGTTAAGGGGTAAGCGGATTCAGATTTGGGATTCAGCCTTTTTTTTTAAGATTACTCCTCCGGGCATTTTGAGAAAGTTGTAGACGCTGGCTTGTCAGATAAGTTGGAAAAATGAAAAAGTGATTCAAAAAGTCTTGGTTCACTTAAGATAAATAAAATCATCTCCAAGACTTGAGGAAAAAAGTTGAATGCTTTCAAAGTGAATAAAGCAATGAGCAGGAGAAGCAAGCAGAGACACGTCTGCACTCGACACAAGCAGGAAGAAATTACTTACTGTCTAATATCTCTTGGTGTTATTTGGTGTTTGTTTGAAAAAGCCTGAAAGAGATCTTTTCCAGGCCATTCATCTGCTGCTTCTAATTTCCACATGCTTGTAGGGAGATGATGGTGATGACGCAAGTTGTTGGTGAGGGACCTATATATGCAAGCTTACTATACCAAAGTAGGCCTCTGCAACACTGAATGCACCTTTCACCTGAAATGACTTTTTAATGCTCGTCAGCCTCACCTCAGGTACCCCAGCTTCTTCCCACACCCCAAGAACATCCACGTCAGGCTAACCCGACACTCTAAATTGTCCGAAAGTGTGAATGTGAGGGTTGATGGTTGTGTGTCTGCATGTACCCTGTGATTAACCAGGCCAGGGTGTACCCTGCCTCTCGCCCGATGTCAGCTTGGATAGGCTCCAGCTCAACCAAGACCCTAATGAGGACAAGCTGTGTAGAAAATGGGTGGGTGGTGTGGGCTGGTCTACGTGTCAATTTACGTGTTTATGGCAGCACATAAAGCCTGGCAAATAAACATTATTTATTGTTTTGAAGTCCTTTAATCCATTCATTCAGGATTAGATGGCGGTTGTGCCTTTGGTGAAACACTGAAATGATTCATGAGATGTTTTGCATTGTAACCTGCATGCATGGTGCTGCATGCAAAAAAGTTGACAGAGTGAGGGGACGAAGTGAAGCTGAAGAACCTACTGTACGTGAAGTAGCAGTAAGCATTAGCAGAGGCCTTTGCCACTTATCTATACACACACACACACACACACACACACACACACAGTTGTTGGATATTGCATTAACAGCGCACACTCGAATGAATCTGCAGCCTATCTCGAGCTAACTTGACCACTGCTTGCGCTCTTCAGGATAATGCAAGCGTCGCTGCAGCCACTTTGGTACATGACTCGGAGAAGAGGTACTCACTGAGGAACCTGAGACGTTTCAGTGCAAGTAGTTGAGTGTTTTGCGTGCGCTTCAATTTGGTTTAATGGAACTATTACCCTAATAGATGGGATCAACAGTTCACTTAGGCTTGCACTCTTATTTTTTATGTTTTTGCCCTCCCACTCGTGTTTTTGTTTTTTAAGTAAAGTGTTCCCTTTTGAAGTTGATGAATTTATTCAAATTAGTATCAATTATAAATGGAAGGAAGAGCATCCATGTAAGAAGTAAGCCAGGACAATTCATGCTATTGGCTTGTTGTGGCAAAAGTCTAAAGTGTGTGTGTGGGGTAGGGGGGATGAAATAGATGAAAAAGAGATGGACCTTTAGGTCTGACACGATTATGCTGATTTGGAAATTATTCTTAACAGAAATATAAACTGTCGCCATCAGGAAACCTTCAATAACATGTTCTAAATGTAAAAAGAAGTTAAGTTGTTGATAGTTGTTAACACCACTTGTGTCATAAGTCGAGAAAACAAAACGTAACTACTCATGAAACGTTATGCTATGTTATATACTGTACGTTATGTTAAGAGGTAGGCTTCTCGAAACGTATCCCTGCGCACTGTCGCCTGTGCATTCATGTGTACGTGACGAAGACGCTCGCATCTTCTGCCGCTGTGGAACGCATACGTAAACAAGATGGCCGTGGCGATCCGTCGCGGAAGTAGATGCGAGCGTCTTTGACACATACACAAGAATGCACAGGTGACAGTGCGCAGGAATACGGCGGAAGCCAAATATAACGCTTAGCGTTTTGTGAGGTCTGATTTTATTGAGAAGGCATTTTTGTGATGCAAATGTATTAATCTTTTGAACACATGTTGGTTTGAGAAGCCAAACTCTTTACTTAATTTTCCCCAGCAACTAAAATATCTCTTGAATTTTCAATTGTACAACCTTAAGAGCACTTTAGCTTTAGAGGTTCAACATGTGTCCTGTGGCTGCATTGCAGTACAGCACTGCCCCCCCCACTAGCTTTCCTATTGATTTCTAACAAGCTATTTTGTTGCTGAAAATACATCAGCCATGTTCTTACTGGACTCACTCCATCATGTTTGTCTCTGGTCTCTGCTTAAGTACATTGGGTTGGCCAATTATCAATCAGATGCGCAACACAACTTGCATGCGCCCTCTGAGGTTATTAACGTGACGTGGGATGAATAATGACCATGAGAGAATATCATTTATGATAGAAAGGTGGGTCCACAGCTGTTTGCATGTGTCATTACCCTTCAGACAAGGGTAGCCTTGTGTTGTGTTGAAGTGTGCTGCCCCAAATCTAGCCTTGTTGCTGAATTTAGACAATTTAAAAGTGCTTGTAGTGTACTCCACTGGAAACACGGCATTTTATGTGTCAGCTTTTATACTGATGACGTGTTTGTCCATGCCTGGCTCATGCCCCGGAAGTTAACAACAAATTAAAATTTATCCAATTTAACATTAGCGTACTTCTTTTTTTTAATAATTTCCCATTGCTATACACTTGCATGCTTCAAACAATTCATTTTTACAAGAACTTCATTTAACTTGCTATCGTTGTGATTCTATTCAAGAATAATACATGGCTCATCTAGATAAATAAGATTTAATGAAGGAATCTAAAGGACTTTAAACCAGGCGCTATAAAGGTAAAAAAGTACGATGTCCTATATTGACGGATAGTTGGCAGAGTTACAGGCTTTATTTTAAGATGTGTAGCAAAGCCTACTTTTGTACAAAGCTGCCCTCCATGAAGTGGAAGCCCGGAACTTCAAAATCCAAGGTTTGAGTGCCTCTTTTCTCAAAATGTAGATGCAACAACGTAACAATAAAGAATGGAGTTGTCTGCAACACAGTCAGCGTGTATTATTCTTCTAGGCTGAGGCTGGCATTGTAGCAACAATAAATTAGTAGGTCTCCTCCAGTGTTTCATCTTAGTTTTGACAAACTAAAAGTCAATAAACTGTTTTTATAATAGCAATTAGTTGTAAACTAGCAACACTAGCAGGTAAGAACACAACAAAAAAATGCCCTTCAAGTTTCGTCTCACATGACCTTACGAAGTACGTCACGTCGGCGGAAACGCAATTTGTTAACCTGACCTACATAAAAGTCCTTGTATGCAGCTGTGCTGACGACAAAGCCACTAAGATTATATTTTAAGCAGAACCCGTGATTTATCTACCGGCTACATGGTTAACTGCAGCATTAATCATGCAGTGAACTGTGCCTCCTGTTATCTACAAACAACTCTACATGCTCCTGTCTTGATAATACTCGCCGATATAAAGTACAGACCACAGTTTTTACATTTGGAAAATAGTATAAAATTGAAGTTCCTTTGCGATCGTTGTTAGAGTACACCAATTCTGTCAATTTTATTCTCAGACAGCTCTATCTATAGGCCTGTGGTCAAATCTTTACCTGCAGCGCCTTGTGTCGTAGCTCCTGTGGCTTCTAGAATGACATGCAAAGTATCAGGTGTGCTGGGCGCAGCTTGTAAACACAAGCCGGCCTCGGACTGACACGAGTGACGGCAGGAAACTTGAGTATTCCTGCCAAACCTTTTCATTGGAATCGCAGATGATGCCCCCCCGCTCCCCCACAACCCTTTCAGTGGTCACGTTCGCAGAGCGATGGCAGCATCACATGTGGACACATGTAAAATACATGAATGCAAATACATTAAGTCATACTTTCTACTTTTTATACTGGTATTAACCGTCTGTGTGTAAATGCATCAATTCAAATGCGTGAACGTTTTTGTGTGTCATTTTGATATACTTGTATTTGATATACTTTGTGTTATATTAACCACAAATAGCATTATTTTTATGTCATTTTATACTTGGTAACCTTTTTATGTTGCACATTAAATACGATATGAACTGAAATATTTCATATTGTTATGCGTGGACAACGCCAAAACATAAACACATAATTTCATACAGTTATGCACGTAAAGTCAAATGCTCCTGTGGAGCAATTTACGGAAAACAATTTGGAATAAAGTTATTTTTGTTTTTTACCGTTGAATGTTAACAGCGTGTTTCATGAACGATTTAATTAAATTCTCCATACTTCCCATTCACTTCAAGAATGACACATGGCTCATCTAGAACTATACGATTCATTTTCCGTTGTGACTTCATCGGAGGGCGATCCATGGCTCATCCGGAACTACGCGGTTCTATTTGATTATCCATTGTTCCGATTTTATTCAAGATTGATATGTGGCTCATCTCGATCTATGCGATTCAGTTTGATTCAAGGAGTCTAAATCAATGTGGTATTTTTTTCCTTTTTTTTTTTTTTGCCCAAATCAAAACTTGTGTGACTGAAATAAATCCCTTTTTGTAAGAGAATCAGAGGCAAATGAATTATAGACATCAATCAATACAGTGAATAACGGCAAGTGCATTGTAGTTTTTGCGTGCACTCATATTTAAAATACAAAAACTTAAATTGCAAACAAATCGAGCAAGGATGAGCATTTCATAGTCTATCAAATCAGCTAAAATGCAGCTAAAGCTAAAAAAACATTTATGTGAACATGAACATTAATATTGGTATAAAGCACCAAACAAATGTTTTGAGACATCATGTCATTAAACAGAATGAGAAAGTGTGTCTAAACTTTTGACTGGAACTGAATGCCACCAGCAGTGTATAAGTTGCTGATGTAGTTGAATCGTAGGAATATAAATTGAAACATTGATTAATTTATGATTCTTTACACCCCTAATGGTGACAGTTTGACCCTGCAATGCATTCATTATATTCCTATAGGATTTCCTATGAATATGTTTGGCACAAAAAATAAGATCTTATCATCCAAAGTTTAGTGGCTGTTGACTTTGAGAGACCTCAGCTGTCCTCTGAAGAAAGTTCACCCAAGTGCATTTATGTTGAAACACTCACAAAAACAAAAATTGCATAATAAGATTAAAAAGGGAACAGAAGAGGGGGTTGGAACTAGCTATATTCGCAGCGGTTGCTCAGCCAGCTGTTCGCCGTGTGTTACGCCGGCTACTTTATTAGTATGAGGGGAGGATGCTGTTAGATAATCCATCACAGGACGGCTTGTTTGCCCTGTTGTGTAAGGGGAGGGGGGGCGGTCGTCCACAAAGGTGTCCAAATGACGGCTGTGGAAATAAATGAGAGCTTCAGAATGGGATGTTTTGCACGCGCTGTCCCAGCGTCCTAATTAAGACAATGTTTGGTCTTATCAATCATGATATAGTGCTTTTCCTGCGTGATGGGAGCACGGTCACGTGTCCTGCACAGCTGTTGCAGAACATGACTTTGGGTTTTTGATGATGGAACAAAGTCCAGCGTCCATCCATATACAAAAAAAAGCAGCGGGAAACACTGGACTCGTGTGTCATTCCTGATGGGTGATGCTTGGTCTCCTTAAAGGTGAAAAGTTGAAGTCATTCATCAAGTGACTGTATGTTCTCGCTCCGAGACCTCATTTTCTTGAAAGCCTCCTCATGGCCGTAACATCAGTCAGTGGCTTGGTGCTTGTCAGCATCCTTTGCGGCACTTGTCTGCATTCATTGATGGATTTGCATCAATGACATGAGAGACGCAGGGGCAAAGCTTTTTCACGTGGGGTGCACGTGACGGTCTGATGTAAGCAGTGTACCCATTCTGATATTAGACAACTTCAGCGCCAAAATCTGTCTTTGTGTACTAGGAAGTCTAAGCAGACTGAGGACATACTGTACACTCCTGATACAAATTTTAAGACCAGTTGAAAAATTGCAAGAATTTACAATTTGCACTGTTAGATCTTAAGAAAGTTCTAAGTAAAGCTTCAAAATGCAAAAAGAAGACATTTTTGCGTAAGCAATGTATTACAAACAACAATTAAACTGAATAGGCTATTCATCAGCTGATCAAAAGTTTAAGACCATAGCTACCGTAACTCCCAAACTAGAAATGTTTTATTTTTTTTTAAGGACTCAGTAATGATTAGCTGTGCCATTCTTGTTAATCACCTCAAAAATTGATTCGGGCTTGCTTGATGCCAGTGTTTCCAGGAGGCTAGTGGGAATGTTGCTCCAGGTGGTGAAGATGGCTTTGTGGAGGGCATCCACTGTCTGGAACTGATGTTAATTTTTGTAAACTTCCATCCATCCCCAAATGTTTGATTTGGATCAGAGGAACAAGCAGGATGGTCCACAACCGTGATTTTATTCCTTTGGAAGAAATCCCTTGTCAGGCATTGTGAATTGTAGTATTGTCCTGTTGAAAAACCCAGGCATTGCCTTCAGGCATGAGGGATGCGCCCTGCAGCATTTCCACATAGCCGACTGTCTTTTGACGCCCCTGCACAACCTGAAGCTCCATTGCTCCACTGAAGGAAAAAGCACCTCAGATCATGATGGCGCCCCCTCCACTCTGCCATGTGGAAAACATCTTAGGTGGGATCTCCTTGTCATGCCAGTAACATTGGAAGACAGGACTGTCAAGGTTCCATTTTTTTCTCATCAGAGTATCAAACTTTCTTCCACCTTTCAGTGTTCCAAGGTGCTCTCGTGCAAATTCCAAACTGGCAATTTTGTGGCGTTGAAGGAGACGAGGCCTGTGAAGAAGTTTTTGTTGTTAAAACCCTTTTCTTGCAGATGCCGTCCGATGGTTATTGGACTGCACTTGGCACCAGTAACAACCTTCATTTGGCCCGGGATTGTCCCTTGTTTTGATGGACAGCCAATCGGATCCTCCGGCTCAGGGCCAGTGACATTTTTTTTTGGGTCTACCACTTGACTTTTTTGTTCCATAACCCTCGGGATCTTTTCATCAAGACATCATGACAGTGTGAATACCTGGGTTCAGTCTTAAACCTACAACCTATTTCAGTTTAAGGGCTGTTTTGACCAACATTTTTGCCTTAAAAAAAACAGAAAATCCTCTAACCAGGGCATACACTGACCAAGGTTCCACTGTAGGTGTTGTGAAGGGCAGTTCCTTTTAGCTACACAGTTTAGCAGTAAATACATGCGAGAGAAAAGAGAGCAGAGGTGACATATCTCTATTGCTGATGAACCCAATCATCCCACATTCCCCCCTTCCAAACAATTTGCAGCCCCCTGCTTACTAAAAGAGCAACAAATGCTGTGTATACTGTAGAACTGGGTCTCCAAAACAACAGGTTCTAATCAGCGAGCTTGGGGCGGGTGCCTCGACTCGACGCCTACTAAAGCCAGACAGATTAATTATCGAAATGGCAATTGCTTTACTCCACTGGAGAAAGATTAGAGAAACATTCATAACCCATCCAATGTTGTAAACATGGACTGAGAGCATTGTTGCTTTTCCAGTCATTTGTTTTAATCATTACAGCATCAGGGCTGAGGGGAGAAGGCATCATTTACAGCTATATAGACAAAAATATAAAGATTTCTTGCAGGACTTTTTGAGTTTAAACGTGCTTTTAGTACGGGAACGGGGAACATGCTGTTTTGTGTGTTTGTGGATTTAACGGGAATGATCTGTGTTGGTCCTCCATGCCTGTCTCCGACAGATGGCATGGCTCCAAGAAACGCTATAGTGCTCCTTGGCCACTTTTGTACACTACACATTACACTACATTACATATTTACATGCACACTGTACCTCTGCACATGTCCAGTATAATAAATGCCATATATCACGTACAACAACGTACCATTAAGGGGAACCGGTGGACACAAACGTTAGCAACACTAGAATAGCTACGTACGGCAAAGCACTTAACATCAACATCATGCTCGGAAAAACAAAATAATGATACTTACAGCTACCATGTCTGGAGATTTTTTTATTTTTTTTTTTTTTACCAAACTGTTGTCTGTGAAGTGGAGAACGTCATGAAAGCACTTCAAAAGCGACCTTTTGAGCACCTGTTCTCTTCAAAGTGGAGGAAACCAGTGAGGGAGATGATTTTTCACACGTTTGGTGCTCACAAACAGGCAACGGGGACACATTACTGTTAAAGAAACAAGACAAGCTAGGATTGTGTCAAGCTAGCAGCGTCAGTCCAATGGGGCTCGTGTTGAGAGTGTTGCGCCGTTCAGTGTTTGGTCTACCTTTGAGCTAAGTGAGTCATTAGTGCTAGATTCATTAGGTCGGGATCGAACTGGGGCACCTTGCCATTGTTTGCTTCTGTATTATTCATAAGGATGAGCTCAAAGGGACTTAGACCTGGATTTAAAGACCTGTCCATGGGCCTCCTTTGGAAGGATTATGTCAATATACTGTGGTTTATTTACAGTAACTGACAATGCAAAAACGCAGCGTTTTATTTTTAAGGTGATCATGCATATGTACTGTATATTTGATAGAAGTATTGCCAATTGAACAATATGACATTTGCTGTGGTTGTAGTTTGCAGTGGAACTGCAGAGCAGCACACTGAGAGGTGTTTATAATATCATGCATACTGACCTATACTATAGGAATGTTCATAGACTATGTAGGTGGCATTGTAGCAGTTATTTCAAAGAGAAATTGATGTTTGATTGCAGTGGCTGCCTGTGCACACATACTCTGTAAAATCTTGATGGCCCTGTGGTCGATTTTAGACTGAAGGCCAACAGAAACTTCCATTATCACTTTCTGACTAAATGGACTAGACTATAAATATTGCATCGACATGCTCCGATGAGAGTTTTGCAATGTGTTTTAAAAATATCAACAAAGACATTTCAAGCTAAAATTAACACTGATGCGGTGATTTCAACTCAGGATTCAACCTCAACATTTTCCCTTATTTAGAGCCTCAACAAGCTGCTTTATTTGTGTTACTGAGTGTCTGGATGCATGTTAGGCTTGCACTGTATTCCATCTCCAAATTATTGCACTGAGAAGTGGTCTCTTTCTCACCAACTTTCATGCTGATGGTCTTTAAGCTTGTTATGTTTGAGCACTGTTTTTGTTGTGTTTGATCTTTTTGTTTGGTTTGTGCACGTAGCAGCTGATGGGCCCCACCCTGTTTGGAGCCTATAAATGAGTGCAGGTGTGCTCTGCACGTGGTCTCTCGCCCTCCACCTTCCACTCTCTGCGCGCTGCGTTGGTCCGCAGCAGGCTCGTTCCCACCTCGGCATGCTTCAGGCCCACTGAGCTGCTTTGTGCTGGCTGCTGGCATAACGCTGAGCAGCAGGCTTGTTTTTGTGTTTTTTATTAGTTTTTAGCTCTTCTTTGTCCTGGTCTGTTTTCGGTTTTGATTTTGTTTAGGGATTTAGTTGACGACGGCCCGGTATAGGCTTTGCCTGTTCACCTGTTCACCGTCCTTTTGTTTGTTTGGGCCGGCACAACAGTACTTTTTCTTTAGACACAGGATGGGGTTTTCCTTTTCTCTCCCTTTATATCCCTGTGCACTGCCGCCTGCGTATGTGTTTCACAGTGTTTACGTGCGCGGATGACGACCGCTGTGACACGAGAGCGTTAAGTGAGAGTTGTAGTGCTATTGTCACAAAAGAAAATATCTACAAAAATGATTTGGAATTGTAATCATCTGGGCTGTAACAACGCAGACATTGCTATTATACAACTTTGGCTTCTTGCTATATTAAGCAAAACGCTTTACTTAAGTGACCCCCACCATCTAGCTGGAACTACTTTCCTCAACACTGAAAATCGACAAGAAGTCGGATCACGGGACAAAGTGAGGAAAAAGTCACAGTTGATGCGCTAGACTGCTGATGGGGATGTCAACTTCATGTCAAAAAAGCCGAACTATCCCTAATTTGTTTGCTTCGTGGTCACATAAGTGGTCTATGGGGATCAGAATGATTGCTGGGTGGTAGAGATGAAATATGGATTTCCCTCAGTTTAATACAAATGAATTCATAGCCTTAATTTATTTTTTCCATTCTGTTACAATAAACCTACCTTAAAAATTCCAGACTGTTCATAGCGTTGTATGGGGGTAAACCTATTAAAATATGTATTTTCCTCACTACAGTATAAATTCTTGGTGACTAGAAAGACGGGAAAGGAAGGAAATCCAACAAAATGAACTCCGATATAGCATCAGGGTGGGATGCATGCCAAGTTCAACATCTTGTTTACTCTCCTTGTGACGGAATTAATCAATATATGTCCAGAGGAGACTTACTACTATAGCATGTTGTTGTTTTTTCTGCATTGCATGCTTACCACAGATTGACAATGTCATCCCTTTTAAATTCAATGCATTAACAGTTTAGCAGACGCCTGAAGGACAGCATGGATGTTACTTGTGGCTCCTTTCTAATGTCTCCTCTGGGACTAATAAAAAAAAAAACACTTGTTAGCAAAACATCAACCACACTGAGGTAAAATGCAGATAAAAACTCGCCCCAGGCTTCCTGCAATAAAGCGTTGAAGACGAAGACAATCAGCAGAGAATCCCGGATCAATAACTTCCTGTCAAGACGACAAATCATTCTAAGGAGAATCCTAATTATCTGTGAACACTTGTTTGCCTTAACAGTTAACAATGCCGCTTGTAGTTACAACACTTTGGCAATATTTGATCGGAAAAGCTATGATAGAACTCTCAATCAATCGCGCACTGATCACTAGCATATCATTGTTATGAGTATGATGGCATATGTTAATTCGGAGCCTTAAAAGGGATCAATGCCACCTTTTGATTTTCCATTATGTAATGTTCGCGAAAGAGCCAATGTTTCCATTTGCCATTGCAGAACTGCTTTCTTGCAGTCCACGTAAAGCATTACTTTCATCAGGTATGCAAATAACTGCCGAAACTGTTAAACCACAAGCTAATTGCAAGTGTAAAGCAGAGTCTTGTCTGAGGAATAACGGAAATCAATAAAAAGTCATTACCAGCCATCAGTTAATCTAGCTTTGGTTAGTGTTGTAGTTACAAATGACAAAGTTAACATACTTAAACATATTTGTCATGCATACCGATGACCATATTGCTGAGACAGAGTGTAAAGCTTGTTTTTCCCAAGCGAACCATCTGAAAAAGAAAGGTTGTCTTATATTCGGGGTCGACATTTTTTTACGTTCAAACTAGAAGATGGTGCCAAACGACTTCTCGACGACTTCTAGTTTGAGCTTTCTTCTTCTCACTCACACACACCAGTGACCTGGAGCGATGCAGTCAAGACCCGTTCGCTAAGTGTCTCAAAGCTTCTTAGCAAGTTGGCAAACAATGGAAAAATTGCAGTCTACAAGTTATTTCACTGATATTGAAAATGTGATTAAAAAATAACAGGTATTGAAAAAGAGGGGTTGTTTTATAATCATTCGGTAACATTTTCACATTCTTACTAGTCACACAGTGGATTGGGGCATTTGGCTTTATTTTAAGATGTGTAGTGAAGCCTGGCTGTTTTTTGTTTTTTTTTTACACAGCATAAAAGTTGCAGAAGGCTTAAAAATAATTGAACAACTATATAATAAAACAAAATAATCAGTGATGGACCAAATCTGACTGAGTTTACCAAACTCTTGCAAGATGATGGTTCGTTTTTAGTGCGGTTCGTTTTGTGCCTGAAAATTGATGTTTTTCAAATTGTAGGACCTCATGGGACATTTTAATTTGGATATTTCGCTGTAATCCACTGATGCCATTCACTCTGGCAATGATGTTTTCAAAGCCTTTTCAAACATTCAATAAGGAAATTCTTGTAACATCTCGGGTTCTGTCAGCAACACGAGTCCCGCGTGCAAATCCTGACTTGTTTCAAGCAAAAACACAAACACTGGATCAGTTGAGCTAGTTGTTGTGGGGGAAAGGCCTCTTGGGATTAAGCCCTGCCAAAGGGGTCTTTATTAAATCCTAGAGGCAATTAGTGCGTTTGTGGCTTTCAGACGACCTTCAGTTTTTTGGAGGGGGCAGACACCTTTAAACTTTATAACAACGCTGCTGCTTCAATGTCAGATTGGCAGTGTTTGTTTTGGTTCTGTGATGTTTCTGGATTTTGAACATTTTGAAACACGGTCACACAGTCATTCTTCACTGAAATGTATAATAATCAAGTTTGGAACACAGCGTCGCTCTTGCAAGGTTGGAACGCCATGTGTGGTAATAGGTTGAACCACAGGGGAGCCTTTTTGTGAGTTTTAACCTTGCTGTGCTGCTTTTTAACAAACCGGTAGCCTTCCTGATATGACGAAACAGGAGAATGGAGATACAAATTGTAAGAAGAGTCATTTATAGGAAAGGCGACAGTCGATGTAGAACTAGTTCAGCATTATTACCAAGTGGAGTTAGTGGCAGACTCCAAAAACTACACCGTTCAATTCCGATTCCCAAGAAATCCACCCCCTTGCTTACCCATACGTTGCAGGAGTGGAGGTACACATTCCTCCTCCATGTCCGTTCAGAAAGACGCTACCCATCAAGGGATCAACAGACGTCAGTAAATCCATTACTAAAAATACTTGCCAATCCTTTGGGATTACTATGCTTAGCAAGTGGACACTGTGTATGCCACAAATCTGGAATTAGACAGTGAAAGGCTGTCAATGGTGCATCAACACCTGAACCACTATCTAGGTATTAATATTCCAAGGGTCAAAGTTGAAGCTTTATGATCAGTTTACCTGGTCTATACCATATGGCGGCCTGAACTTTACTGGAAAAAGATACGACCCCTACCCTCGAGCACATAATCTGACACGTCTGACAGTTTACGTTAATTCCTGTGGCGCTATGTAAACGAGCATCGCATTATATCGGCCTGCATCTAAAGTCTCCGATATTAACACGCCGATACAAGCAATCGATTCCAGACTGCGCCCCAGCACGTGTGTGGTAATGTGTTAACATGAGTAGAAGTGATGCTGACCATGTGTATTTTAAGTCCAAAAAGGATGTTGCAGCTGAGAGCAATATTTATCATACGCAAGCTACAACCAAACTCATTGCGCATTTGAAGCACCAGCACACGGGAAACTCCCACGGGACGACAAGAAGTCATTAGCTATAACAGAAAAGCCCCTGTCTTTTTTTCTCAGTTTTCTTTAGTTCTCTGTTGGAGTAATATCACTTGATTACGCCTTTCGTAACATTCCACACTATAAAATAAGTAAATAAGTAAAATATGAATGATTTGTGCTAATATCCGTTTGATATCTGCTGATATTCAAGGCTGCAATATCAGCATCAGATTGGAAGTGAAAAAGTATCGGGACACGCCTAGCGCTAAACCCGGGTTTTGACATTGGAAGGGAATTATATAGCAGTAGTGTATTTATTTAACTTTGAAATACCTTGTGAGTTACATATGCATGTAAACACCCTATTCTGCAGGATTAAAACATTTTTCTGCTTTCACCTGTTTCTTGGTGTTTATTTTTTTTGCAGTAATATAAAAATTAATGTCAGAACATTTGGTGTCAGAAGTGGGATCCGGGGATGCAACTGCACATCATTAATTTGGAGTATATTTCTTAAAATGTTTGTAAGTTTATACACAGCCAATCAGCCATGGTAAAGCCTGATTAGAGCACAATATTTATGACTTTTATGACACCATATCCTTGACTGAGTCTCGTAATGTTTTTTGATTAAGCCAACTTTTTGTCTCAGCTGGTTCCCGTCCAGGCTCATCCCTGTGGTCCATGATATACTATGATAGCCTCAGCCTGGAGACGGACCAAACTCGCAATCCTATTAGAACACTACTCTCCTTCCGGGCTCCAATCACGCTTTAATTAAAATACTCAGTGACACAACAGGAGTCCAAAGATGACGAAAGAATTGGTTGAAATGTTTGTCTTCCCTTCCCACAAAGATGTTTTGAATTTGTTATTGACTTAAAAGAGAGATCATGTTGACATATGCAGTGGACACAACACTCTAACCTAGCGTTACATCCAATGACTTGCAAAACCAAAAACAGACATTTGTGGGGGGGGCACTGTAATGCAATGCTGCCATTGTTTGCTGGCTGGTGCTATTTGTGGCATAAGTAATAGCTGCCAGTGCAGGGCTATGAAATGGTTCATGTCAAGATGAGCTATTGACCGTAAGCAGAGATGACTGGATGTAATCTTAGAGACACAATGCAATTTTAGCCGGCCAATCAAATGTCGCCATCAGACCACGGCACAGAACAACACGGGAGGGGGGGCAATTGGAATTTTCTGTGTATTTCCGAAAATACAGTATAAGAGGACTTTCCTCTCTGTATGGTTGAATAAAAACTGGGCGGATTCAAATTTCCTCTCGTGACTCTCACTCTGTCAACATCTTTGTGTCCTCTGACACGAGTCATCTGGGATTTGCACTTTGTTCAATATCAGTATGACTTCAGCTATAAATCTTATGCAATCTTTATCCCCACCCCCCAACCCCTCCTCCCTGTACCATTAACTGTGGTAGGAAAAGTTACACAAGCCATGTGAAGAGGTTGAACAGTTGGCGTGCCAACTAATCCACCCCAACTCAAAGAGAAAACCAAAAGAAAAGAGGAAAATAAATCAAGGGATGTTTGTTTCAATTAGGGTAACATTTGACTCATTACATAACAATCCACCCTCAAACATGCAAAACATCCCAGCTAATATCCCACCCAGTCATCTACAGTAAATAAGATGCTGCTTTGATTGCTATTTAAAGGTCCCCTATTATTTAAAAAATTGACCTTTTTATGACATAACAGTTATTTATCCTTCGAGCCAGTTCTCCAGCCTGTCACTTCACGTAGAATTGCTTTGAAAGAAATGAAGGCTTCTCTACACATCTTAAAATAGCTCTGCCAACTATCAGCTACAGACGTGGGAGCTTTAAGTTTCATCATTTTGCTTTTCTTCAGCTAATAGGCCAACCTAGCATGATGTTCAAATGTGACTGTAATGTTAACAGTAGCTCGTGTAGCGACGCTCGTGTTGTCTTTGTGTCCTCCTGTCTCACTCCCTAATGTTGCGTTGCTGTATGTGATATATGGTATTCATGATCTATGGTATGGAATCTATGGTATCTGTTACGAAGAGTATATGAAGAGTGGATAAAGTGCACAAGAACACTTTGTGGAGCCACACACTAACCCTACTGTACCAAGTAGGGTTTACTAAAAGCACTTTAAACTGTCAAAATTCCAGCATCAAAGCTACATTTTGGAAAAACACTTGACCAATACCCTATTGTGTTACTGCTGAGACTAAAATTGTCGAAAAGTAGTCGGATATTGGGCCTTTTAGAATTATTCTCATTTAACTTGTGTGCTTTGCAGATACAAGGCAGTGAAGCCCAATTGTTGGACAAATTGACAAGAATTTGAATGTAAATGTTTGCTTGTGATGTGTGGCTGCTTTTTTTTTTTTATTGGAGTTGGACAGCTGCCACAGTGTTAATGTCCAGTCAGAAGCTGTAGTAATTCTACACTTGATCAACGTTGCTTAAGATTTGTCAGATCAAAACACAATCACTGCATGTGGCTTCTATCAAAATGTGATACTCGCGTCGATTTCACTTCTTCCTGGTTTCGCACTCTGGGCATCACGGGAACTTAATTCTTTGAGCGTAAACATAAAACTAATCTACAGCAATCTGCAATTTATTTTACATGTGTCTTTACATAACTACACGTCAACATAAATGATTGGTAGTCATTGTCGTTTTGTTAATGTTAAAATATCGTCTCGTTCTCGTGAACTCAATATTGTGTATCGTCTCATCTTGTGAGCTGAGTGTATTGTGACACCCCCAGCTGCAAGCATTATATCCCGCCCACTTCTTGCTTTGAGAACGTAAAGTACGTCCCACATAACACATACACGTTGGTTGTCGGCTAAGCGATTTGGCAAAGTTTCGCTACTAATGTTAGCTGTCATTGAATTGTGTAGCCTTATAATAACAACACTATGAATGTAAATGGTTGGTCGCCTCTCTGAGACTGCTTTAGAGTGGGTGTATGCACCACAGAATACCAACAGCCATGAAGGGCAGTTATTTTATTCCGGGCATAAAATTTGCGACAATTTTTTAGGCAGTTTAACTTTGAAAAATATTGACATTTTTTGTCGTTCTGTTCTTTTAAACCACTATTGGTAACATGCTAGCTGGTGCTGCTGTTCTTGTATGTTTTGGTTGGGATTTTTTCACGTTCATTATTGTGTTTGTCGGCTGCAGTGGTTCCCAAACACTGCATACTACAATAAGAAACGGAGCATTCTTATCTTTTTAAAGTCCATAATTGCTGACACAGCGCTTGTGGTGAATTGTGCAGGTGTCCCTAATGCATTGGATGCCGTGTGTGAACTGATTGGGGGGGGGGCGGGCTATCATCAGCCACATTATGTAAATAAGGTGCAATGTTCCAGTTGGAACCGCAGTGTCGTGTACTCTATAGTGAGAAGAGGCTCGTGTGTGCATGTACTGTATGTGTGTGTGTGTGTGTGGACGGTTCGGGGCCGGGTCCTGTCGGTAGATGGCGGTAACCCAAGAAAGCTGATCTACCGAGCAGGGAGGAGGCGGGTGTGGAGAGGGAGGGGGGCTCTCGGCCACTGGGTCTCAGTTTGCAGCACTCGCGTCGGAAGGCGGAGGAGCTGAAGCACTGTGAAGGACACCAGGAGAAGAAGAAGCTCAGCAAAAAAAGGAGAAAACGGCGCGTCCTTCCCAGTTGGTCTGTAGTCGCTACAACCACGCAGCAGCAGCAGCAGCATGGAGGACAAATCCAACTCGTTCTCCAGCAACAAGGAGGAGAAGGCGGACGGGAATAATGTGTTTCAGAGGCAAGACTCCATACAGAAAAACAGCACGGGGAGCCAGAACATGAAGGACCATGGCAACTCCGTGGGCTTCAAGGGGGAGCGAGAGGAGGCCATGGTGGGCTTTGACGATCTGGAGGGGGCGTCCAGGCAACACGGGTTCATGCAGAGGCAATTCGGGGCCATGATGCAGCCCGGAGTCAATAAGTTCTCCCTGCGTATGTTCGGCAGTCAGAAAGCGGTGGAAAAGGAGCAGGAGAGGGTCCAAACGGCCGGATACTGGATCATTCATCCGTATAGCGATTTTAGGTAAGGAAGAAAAAGAAACACCTGCTTTTACCCCCACTCCATACACTCCCCTTCTTCTCATTGGGGCTCTGCACGCTTTCACACACTCACCTTTAAAGCACTCGCCTGCCTTAAAGCGTATATTTCTTTGATATCGATACACTGTGTTTTATTGCGGCATTTTTTCCCCACAAATGTCCTTGAATGCCCAAAAAAGCAGTGTGTCGTGTTTGTTTTGCACGTTGCGACATATTGCAGGCATCTTGTGCAGGCAGGCAGGCAGGCAAGCACTACCTGTGCTCGGGTGCCAATGCACCATCATGCTTGTAAACATTACACTGCTGCAGGCGGCGGGAAGATGACGAATTGGGGAGGAGGGGGGGGGGGTGTCTCTGTGCAGACACTCACTGTCAGTTTTTTTTTCTTCAAATGATGTCATTTTGACGCTCTAATGTGATGGAATGTGCCGACAGAAAGGGGAAGGCCTGCAGCATACCATGCGTTGTTATTGTGCAGAATAGGATAGGATAGGATGAATGAGCCCAGGTGCAGGCGGACCGGTTGGCCACACGTTGCCTGGTTCACGGTCCGCTTCATCAATTAAAAGCGTTCCAACCTGGTCCTGCCTGGATGCTCCACAGCTACCATGCCTGCTCCTTTCTCGTGGAGCTGTCCATGGTTCTCAGTTACAGTTGGTAGGCCTGCATGCATGCATGCATGCATGCAGTGTAGTTGTTCAAACCCAAAATCAAAGAATGCAGGGGCCATTTTCTAATCATTACTTTTGTGAACAGGCTAAAACCAATTAAATGTGAATATGCTACCAGTTTGCATATGCGGCTGCTTTGTGTTACAATTATACTTTTATTAGTATTATTGGTATGAACACAGTTTTCTCGTTACATTTTTATACATACATCTTTTTGTGCTTTTTTTAAATTGTCTTGTGAATTGCCCGTTTTCCACACGACATTGTGGCGAGGTGGCACATGTACCGAAGAAGTTACATTTTGGAGAAGATCTGGGTAAAAAAATGGAGTAAACTACAAATGCCTGACTTTGCGGCAACTTTTCGCCCAAAATTGCACTGAAAGTTGCAGTGTTTTTTTGCTTTAGGCATTGGCTGTGATAAAATTGTGTGAGAAAGCAAAAAAGCTCTGCTTCATCCTACTATCCTACTAATAAGTTTATAGTTTTTTTTTCCTCCCTTCAGCTTTTCCTTTTTAGGGGTCGCCACAGCGAGTCACTTTGCCACAACAAAGTGTACCCGAATTGCAATAGAAAAATCCTTAAGCTAAATAAAATGTTATCTCAGCCATTCACAGTGTTTTTAAAAAATATTGCCGTAAATAACTCCATCAAATGTTATGAAAACATATGAATTTTGTATACTGTATATAGGCAAAAATGATGACATGATGACAGCGGCTACTTCACATACTGTATGGTTTTATGGCTTTCCTGCAAATGAATGTTGGTTGTGTTTTGTCATTTGGGATTCAAGTTAGAGGGAACTATCCAGAACCTTCCACAATGACATTGAAGATGTTGCTATTCACATCCAAGACTAGATGTTTGTGTACAACCAAACTATGGATGCTAAAAACACACTGCCTGTCACCCACACATCAAACTACGACGCAATAAGCTTCTTGGTGGAAAACAAACTCCAGGCTCATACCCATGGGGAACGTGTATGTTGTGCTTGTCTTTGTTTAATATATGATAAATAAATAGCATTAGATTACTAGAATGTGTCATTGGTGTCAACAAGGAAGTGGGGAAATGGGTGTGCATATGATTGGCTTGGCTGTTGGCGTATGCCTTTGAGCGGGGGCAAATTTGACCAGTTTTTGTAGTGACTGGACATAGTTGCAAGGTCATATGAAATTTGAATTTTACTGAATTGGTGCAATGGCCACATTGGGAAATTGTGTAGGGCCTCTAATTATATTGTTGGGTACTGTTTTGGAGGATTGTTGTTTTGTTGTTATTGTTTGTTGGTTCGTTTGTTAGCAAGATTACACCAAAACTACACCCAATTTTGTGAAAGGGTGGCCTATACCAAGGAAGAACCCATCGAAAATTGGGTTGTCCATCCCTGTGTTTGTCCAAGAATAGCGTCTTACATTCTACGTCATTCTATGTGAGTTCCTGTCCCCTGTTTCTAGTTTTGTCCTTGTTTTTGTGGTCATAACGTGACAAAAGTGAGTTAAACGTGGCCAGAAATCTCAGTAAGACACGTGCAGTTGATTCGCAGTGATGGTGGTCGAGGCTTAGCAGCACAACACCACAGTCGATGAGCTTAGTGGTTTCTCCAAACAATTATGTAAGAAGATTCAGTCCATCTCAAAGATGGTCAAAGAGGAGACCCTGGTCAATTTTCTTGGTATTTCCGCCCTTCCGGTCCTGTAAGTGCTGGGTCCACAAAATGGACGTCCCTGAAGCAGAGTGGACTTTCTCCCCCCGCAGCCTTCCGATGACATTTTCCAAAGGGCACTTTTTTAAAGGGGGCTGGCAAATTGCCTCTCAGCTCATGCAGGACATCAAGCTAGCTGCCATGCTGCTGTAGCCTTAAAAGTTCAACTGTTGATTGCTTTTGGTGTTTATCTGTCACTCTTAAGCTCATTACACATTCACTACAGTCTCATGTTGTCTTCAAGGAGGACTGAAAAAACAGCAAAACACGGCTCCTATGTGAACCCAATCTATAATAAACATCAGTGACTTCTAACCCTTCAAGTAACGTAATAGCCAATATAATCTTTGTACACTGTAGCTGCTTAAAGATTAATGGCAAGTTAGTAATATTCATTATTCATAAGTTTCTTTCAAGAGGTCTCGTGCATGGCCTCGTATACCTGCTCACGCTAAAGAGAGGCCTCCGTCGTAGTCTGAAAGCGTTTTAAGTGTTTTTCTCCATAGACTGTTGTCAGACAGGTTCAAGGCAACACACACGTCTGGATTTCCTTCTTAGAGTACCTTCATCCGTAAGTACAATCAGTACTTTCACGACCACATTAAAAAATGACAACTTAAGCAGTTTGAAAGAGCGAGTTAGCCTCTGTCGCACTTGAGCATTTATTTGCCTGCGCCTTTCACGCAGAACACAGTGAAGCGTGGTATCAATTCGAGCGTGTGAGCTTTCACATGGCGACACGCCATCCCGCTATAAAATAACTACACAATGTGAGAACGTCAGCTTTAGGCCCTGATGTATAAAATACTTGTCAGATAGCACCAACCAACAGGGCGGGAAAATCCTAGTCCGGCCTTGCGCTATTCTCTTTCACACAGACAGTGGCCCACCGGCTCTGACACTATCTGACACCTTTCTGCAATCAGATAACTATCGCTTAACATATAAAATAGAGAAAAATCTTATCAACATAAAGGCTGGAGAAGCCTAGTCTCTGTTTCCCACCATTCCCTTTCACACAAGAGGTGTCCCATCTCTGTTCTGGCTGTGATATTAAAATGCCATTCCGAAATCCGATAATGCGTGACGACATAAATTCCAACACCCACATCAATCCTAGTCTCGGCTTCACGCTGTTCCCTTTCACACAGACAGTGGCCTCACCTCTGTTACGGCTCTGATACCGTCTCGCAATCAGATAATTACACATCTGATGAGGTCAGGTTTATGTCCTGAGGTATAAAACAGTTGTCTGACAGCGACCATTAACGGGACGGGAGAACCCGAGTCTCTGCTTGTCACTGTTCCCTTTCGCACAGCGTGTGTCCCACCTCTCTTATAGCTATATTAACTAACACCATCTCACAATCAGATAACCACATTGAATTTATAAAATATTTGTTGCACAGAGACAATTAATTGCCTTCAACACATGAGAACTCTGGACCCTGCTTCATGCTATTCCCTTTCACACAAGCTGTGTCCCGCCCATGTTACGCTTATATAAGGCAAGACATATGCTTGAATTTTCTTTTAGTATGCGTTCATGCGTTAAATGGGTACTTCCATGACCTTTTACACAAAGCTTTGTGCAAGTTGTTGAAATATTTTGTGTGTAATCCTGCTAAGTGACAAACCACATACGGTAGTAAATCAAGGCTACATCACTAATTCACCATGTCCACATTTTAGCTCCCGTATTGATCCCCTGTGTCACCGTGCATGTACGTGGCTGTTAATGTACATGCGAAGAACAGAGAGGGCGGTGGTGGAGCGATGCCGAGGAAGTACAATACAGCGCGGGATTCCCTCGCTCGTTTGGCAGGCGTAGATAATGATGAATGTAGCCCTTGTTATCGGGAGGACATCAACAGTAAGATAGGAGGTGGCGTGATTTGGAGCAGCATCCTTCTCATGGAAATCCCTTCACGCTTTACAGAGCTGGACTCTGCTGTATAGAGGGGGTAGGCAATTACTATGGTTTGTTTACAAATGTGGGCATGTAGCACAAAAAAAATCAAACAGGAGGAGGAGATAGAAGGAGGAGATATTTTGTTTTAATTTTGACATTTATTTGATCAACTGTGCAAAAAAAAAATGTATCATCACCAATACATTTCTATATTGGCCTATTATTTTTAGGACTGTTGGTGTCATCACATCCTGCAAAGTATTCCTGCTAGTGCGCCTACATATAGCATAGCATTGATCCTCTGACAAATTTTTAATTCAATTAATCACAGTTTATAACTTAATTAAACATGATTAATCAACATTTGCCAATATGTCTGAAATACGGCCATTTTCACTGTATCTAATTGACAGGACGGGGCTATATATATTTAACATTTTCTATGTTGATTAACAGCTCCAAATGAACTGAAAATTTAAATCAAGTTCAAATCTACGACTCACCGTAATCTTTGTCTTGAAATGTCTTGCATGTGACCCTGCAATTCCTCTGAACTATATTATAGGCTGGCGTTACAGGTATTAAAGGGATAGTTGGGATTTTTTGACATGAAGTTGTATGCAGTGTATCAGCAGTGTAGTGTAGCAACAGTGACTTACCCCCCACTCTGTTACCCCCCACTCACTCCGAATTTCGTTGAGGAGGAATGTAGTTCCGATTAATCGCGGGGGTCACTCAAGGAAAGAGTTTGGCTTTTCAAAACAATATGCGTTCAAAAGAGTAATACATATGCATCACAAAACCGTTGCTAACAAAAAAGTCAGACATGGAAGCGTCTCTGTCCATATTTGCTGCATGGATGTAGCTCAACTTTCCATTGTTGATGTCAAGTCGTTGAAACCAACAGAGCCTCTGCTGATTGCCGCCAAGTAGTGCACTTCATTTTGCCTCCATTGCTTCCGTAAAATGGACAGAACCCTTAACAAATGTGTGAGGGATTGTGCTAAAGCTACCATATTTCATATTTCATATTGAAATAAGACACCTCTATTTGCTAAACTTATTTGGAAAAATAGCTTTTTAGACAATAGATTAAGAAAGTCTCAGGAAAATCCTATTTCATTGCTCATTTTGATGACTCGTTGACGACCATTATCTTAAAATTAGCCTCATAACTCCTACTCTGCTGTTTGCGAACTTGCCCAACCTTTGAGACACTTTTTTTTTTTTTTCCCAGCGCGTCTCTGCATCTCTCTGGGTTGCTTGTGAGTGACGGGAAGACAAGCTGTGACTCGTTTGGAGAGAAGTTGCGTGGCGCCACCTGTATGATTGTATTAAACGGAATATAAGACGATCCGTCTTTTTCAGACCCTTTTCTAAGGGTTACATTATATTTTAGCCACATTTCTCTTTTCTGAAACATTATTTCACTTCCACCTCTACCACGTTTTGAGTTAACAGACATTTAGCTCGTCCACCTTCTGTACTTCTATTTCCATTAGCATTTGCTGCCTACCACAATCTGGTGTCATTGTTCTGCGTTCTTGGCAAATAGATCTACATCCTGCAAAGTATTCCTGCTAGTGTGCCTACATATAGCATAGCATTGATCCTCGTCACTAATAGGGCTATTATGATGCATTGCTGTTTGTCCATATCCATACAGCTATGATCGATAATCAGCTTGCGCCATTGAAAGACTCTTAAGTGATCAGGAGTATTTTTATTGCTGTTCCGTAGCACAAACCTGAGATTTACAACCATAGACTCCAACGCTCTTGTTTACTTGCTTAATTTTGTTGGACGTGTTGAGATCTGCTTATTTAATTAACTTAGTTGGCCTGTGGTGTGTACAGTTGGCATCGCCACTGAGTCCTCGGTGTTTTCCGAAAGCAGTGGTCAGGTCTCTCGTTTCGATCAATCCCGACAGGGGTGTGTTGTCCCAAGCTGCTTGACAAATTAGCAGACTGATGACACCGAAATGGAATAGAAGCTTGAAGCAGAAGTTAAACTGAGGATCTGAAAGCGTCCTATTGGTTAATGCGGGGACAGGGGTTGGGGGGTGGGGGCTGCGTGCATCACAGCTGTAGTGTTAAAGCAAGCGCTTAATTCAATGATGTACCAAGGAGCTGGATGCGGTGTTAGTGTGGCTCACTGCATCGTCACGCTTTGTGACCAGCTCTTTAAAAAAAAAAACAAAAGAAATGGCCATTTGGCTTGGCTTTGGCTGCAAACGAGGGGAAGTAAAAGCATTAGAATTTCAGAGCGCCTCTCAAGATGTTTTTTTTCAAGTAGATAAGTGGGTCATGACGCTTACACTAGTCAGAAAAACTTTTTTTTAGTTTGTCAGTGTAAGAACAGAAAAGCTCAGTATAATTATCCCTTACATCAATGGTTGCCAAACCTTTTGCATCAAGTACCACCTCAAAAGTAAGTACCACCGTTTTTGCGACATGTGGTTACCATCACGGGTTAGCTGCGACTACGTGGCTTGTGGCTGAGTGTATGAGGTGGTAAACGTTTACAATTTCAGTGAATCTTTTGTTAACTACATTTGTATTTGTACGATTATTTCATGTTTCTAATACAGTGCTTCTCAAATAGTGGGGCGGGCCCCCTGGGGGGGGGACGCAGTGAGGTGTCGGGTGGCGTGAGGGGCAGGAGGCACTATACTTTGTACTATTGTACAGTCGTCCCTCGCTATATCGCTCATTCAAACATCGCTCCCTCACTCTATTGCGTTTTTTCAAAAATGAATTGATTAATAAATGATGGCTGTTTTGTGGTTGAGTACGACCTATTATCAGTCAAAAGATTTGCATATACAGTATGAGCAAATTGTATGTCTTCTTGGCCCAAAGTAAGCATTTTCAATCATAAAAAATGGCTAAATGAATGAAAATACAAATATAAGGTATTTAGAAGATGTTATATGTAGTGTAAAATCTGTGACGTGTTTGCCTTTAAGAGCCAGGGCCTGGGAAGTGACGTGTTTGACATCAGCTAGCGACTGTAGACTTGCTGAGTGTTAGCATGGTTAGCAGTGTGGAGCGTGCCAGTGACTGCCGTGAGTTGTGGCTGACAGCAGCTCCTGAATGAATGTTCACTGCGCCATTGTACTAGCATTCTACTACACTGGATGTCTTATTGTGTGTTATTATGTCAACTATATTGGGTAATACAAGTGTAAAAGTGACTATACTGGTGTTATTTCATATCTAGGGGCTCTAATAATGCTAAAAACATATTTAGAAAAACATATTTAAACAAGGTTTTTATGCTCTAACTACGAAAAACTTTTTATTAACATTGAACCTTACTTCATGGAAATTCACTTGTCACGGCCCGGGTCTGAAATCAATTAACTGCGGTAAACGAGGGACGGCTGTATACTTACATTTCTTCAAGGTTGGCAGGTCTGTTAGCATCTTTGTTCATGCTTGAACATTGCTGGTGCCAGCATTGATAAATAAATAAACACTACAGGTTCTCAATAGTATTCAAATTTCTGTCCACTAGTGGGGGAATGACAGAAATAAACCTTCGGGACATTATTAGATTTTTTGATTAATCGTACGTTAAAAATTCACAAATGGAGTGCAGGGATTGAAAAAGAACGCCGCAGTGATCGGATCCAAGCGGCGCCGCTTTCATGTCATTATTTACAGCAGTCATTGTTTTTCAATGCGTCTTATCTCATACCTTCATGTAAAAGAATAACACAGTTGTCATGCTCACGGCCGTCGGCTGCACGAGGTGGCTGCCATAAAGACCCGAGTGTAACGGCTTTGACGCCCCGCTCAAGGTTTTCCAGTAAGTCAAGGCTCTGCATATGAACAAGTCACCACCTTAAGCCTCAGTTCAATGGCCACCCATCAAAATAACCTCAGTGCTATATTAGCAGCCACCTAGAGGGCCGCTCTTTAGTTTAAGTGAAGACAATTATCGGACACGTGATCTGCGGGTATTTATAAAGCCAAGGCTGGGGCTTAATTAATTCAAACAGATCCATTACTGGTCGTCCAGACTGCCAGCGAGAGAAGGCAGCCTGCCAGCTAGCTAGCCAAGCTAGTCAATTTGTATCGTCGGTGGAAGGCGGTGGACGGACAAGCGAGGCACACCAGAGGCCGGCAGGCAGGCGGGGATGGCGTAAGCGGGGAGTTTTTAGTAGCATGAGATAGAATCCCTGAAAGCATCTATTTTCATCCGTGGTCGCTCAACCGTTATCGGGGCTCGGGGACGCTCGGGTCCTGATGAATGGCTTGTGGCCCTGTTCATCAGCACACTGACGGCAGGGGCATTAACGCAGCCATGGACGAATGGATGCCGCTTTTACTACAGGGCTCCTCACACTGGAAGCAACTCCTAAATGTATGGTTTACACTGAAATAATAAAAAGCGAAAACTTAAGCAGGATGAAAGAGCTGACAATAGCCTCTTTCACACAGAGATCATTTCTTTTCCTGTACCCTTCACACAGAAACCAGTGAAGCATGTTATTGCCTCAGCTTTGTGTAATAAGTGATAAGATAATGCGATGCCCCTGCCAGCTTCTGATGTATGTATAAAACACTTGTCAGATGGTGACAATTACCAGAGCGGGGAAACACTAGCCCCTGGGGGGGCCACAGAGGGCAACATGCAATAATTTGACCTTTTCCCTTAAATTATTATACATACTTAAAAATATATCTTTACTGCTTGTGCTGTGCTGCTGTTGCCGCTCTTGTCTTGTATACTCCATACCCTAGGTTCCCAAAGTGGGGTACGCTAATTGTAATAGGGGGAACACAAATAAAAATGAACAACAATTAGCGCCCACTCTCAATTACGAGTGCGCCTGAATGCCTCATGGAGCAGAAAGCAGGAAGGAGACAGCACACAATGTTGTTCATTGCTCTGTGTGCATCACATGAACAAATAAGTACGTTTGATGGTTATTTTGTGCATTAATAGTGTTTAATCTCACAGATTTGATTTATGCTGGTGTTCCAATATAATGTAGCGGTTAAAACCTGTCACTGTGAGCCGGGCTTTATATTTTTGGTTGTATGTATTTTTGTACTTTAGATACTGCTTTATCGTGATTGTTAACCTTTCCCCTGCAATTTGGTAATAAATTATTATGCAGATTTAAACCATAGCCATCGTCAGTGGAGAAAATAAGTGATGCTCAAATTCAAGCCATTCAAACGGAAGAATGCCAACATCAGACTGGAATAAAAGCTATGCAGGATAATTACTTACCTATTTGTCAGTGCTCATGTGAAACTTCATTAAAATGTAACCATGCAAAATACACATTTGACCCAGAATTACTTTAAAATGAATTAACCAATTACCTATGTTCAATATTTGTAAAATATATGTTGGATTATTACCTTTATAAGATTATAAAGATTATTATGTTTTTATTAGTGAGGAATCGTGAGGTGGCCAGAGATTCCCACCCCTAGTGTTTATTAAGTGTGCAGGAGTAGGGGGTACATGGCTTCAGGTCAAATGTCTGAAGGTGTACGCCACCATAAAAAGTTCTATCAAATCTAATCTAATGTAGTTAGGAAGGGAGAATACGTAGGCGGAGTAATACGTAGCTGGAGTAGTACACTCGTGCTGCTACACTGACGAAGGATGTCACTTTTTCTCTTTTTAGTAAACCTTTTAACTTTAACCTCTATTATGTCCTTCAAGCTGGAGGCAGACTCCTCAGGTGACGTCAAAGAAAAGGAAAGTGAAATTTAGACATCGTAAAGCACTCGGTGAAGAAATCAGCATTGGCTTCATGGCCGGTCCAAACTGTTTAAACGCCCATCATCATGGGTAAAGATCTTTACACATGCGAAATGATCTTCTGCTGCGAAATGGACAGTGATAACTAAGCAGCCTAGTGGTGTCATTATTGAGACTTCCCCCTCCAAGTAAGCCTGTCTCTTTCTACTTTGCGAAGCCCCTTCCAATGTGGAACACAACTATCGGGACAAAAGTAATGCCTTGTCTTTTTTTATGACCATTTTGTTTATTTCTTGTATTTAATCTTGTCATTAGAGTGTTTTATATGTATGTGTTCTGTGTGCAGTGTGAGTGACGTAGGAGATCTGACTTCCACGAAACGCAGCTTGTAACACAGTCATGGAAACCCGAGGACAAACTATACTTTGAGAAACAAAGTTAGCATGCTTGCGTAAGATTTGGTCATTGAGAATCTGATGAATTGCCGCTTAACAATGACAACGTCTATGGTGACACTGGAGCCAGTAATACTGCTTTAAATGTGCTTACTTCATGAACTTCCTGATTTTATTTTTTCTAATCCCTTAACGCTCCTTATTGCCACAGAGAACCAAAAAAGAATCAGAACACGGTTGCACTTTTGCATAAAATTGTCTGCAAGGCACTCGTCATCTTGGAGGTGTGCTTGGACTCATTATCATGTTGGAAGACTGCCATGCGGCCCACAGGGGAGAGGGATCATGCTCTGCTTCAGAATGTCACAGTACATGTTGGAATTTGTTTTCCTCAATGAACCTCAACTCGCTCGTGCAGCCCCAAACCCTGACGCTACCACCACCATGCCACATAATTATCTAGGCACTTACTTGTGTTGCCAGCTGTTTATACCATAACGACTGTGTTTATTGTCATTTCCAGTGGATAGTCAATATGTACTGCTACACAAGCTGTACACTGACTACTTTGTTTACCTCTTTAATTGTCCTGACACGTTTGGCGCCATGTGCTTTACCCTGCAGGTTCTACTGGGACTTAATAATGCTCATCATGATGATGGGGAATCTAAT
Source organism: Dunckerocampus dactyliophorus (assembly GCF_027744805.1). Lineage (NCBI taxonomy): Eukaryota > Metazoa > Chordata > Actinopteri > Syngnathiformes > Syngnathidae > Dunckerocampus > Dunckerocampus dactyliophorus. The sequence goes on along the minus strand of NC_072835.1, from coordinate 17,939,916 downwards.
CATCATTCCTGTGGGAATAACCTTCTTCTCAGAACAGACCACCACCACCTGGCTGGTCTTCAACGTGGCCTCGGACACCATCTTCCTGGTGGACCTGGTCATGAACTTCAGGACGGGGATCGTCAACGAGGAGAGCTCTGAGATCATCCTCGACCCGAAGGTCATCAAGATGAATTACCTGAAGAGCTGGTTCGTCGTGGACTTCCTCTCCTCCATACCGGTGGATTATATCTTTTTGATAGTGGAGAAAGGCTTTGACTCTGAGGTGTATAAGACGGCCCGCGCCCTGCGAATCGTCCGCTTCACCAAGATCCTCAGTCTCCTACGCCTGTTGAGACTGTCTCGACTCATCCGATACATACATCAGTGGGAGGAGGTGGGTATAAGACGTTGCCTTTCTCTCTCTTCTACCCGCAGCAGAACATCAGCAGCATGGTTACAACCTTGAAAGGTCAATGCGGAGCTCGCTATAAAACTGAAATGTGCTGTCAATCAAAGGGCTTATCAGTGTGTAACGAGCGGTAATGTCAGCTTCGGTTAACTGCTGGCTGAAACCAAGAAATGGCTTCTATTTGCCCAAATATAATAGCCTTAGTTGAACTGATAAAATAGGTTTGGATCAAGGCTATAATGGTCCAGGTTAGTTTTTTTATGAAGTGACTAAAATACTGTATATATGAGGGCCTTTTAGGAAATATAACCCTTCCTCCTCCGCAGCCCCTTCCTCCTTTCTAAGAGCTTTATTATCCTGTCTGGTAAATTGTCCTCCTGACTGAACCCATGTCTGTCCTCAGTGTCCCCAACCTCGTCGACATGCCGCTCACGTTATGTTGTCGTCTCACCCCGAGTCCTTTTTGGATCACACGTCCCGCATGGCTGAACACCAGACAAAGCGTCCAAATGGCTGCCGTGTAAAGTCGAATCACCTGGTGACCCAAATTTTTCAACGCGAAACCTCAGCTCTAGCTGTCCTGTCCAAAGACTGGTTCCATTTCATGCTACCGTGCTATGTTAACAACCGGTTAAAACCATTGACAGGCATGTCACGATAACAAATTTTGCTGGTCGATAATTGTACTATAAATTGTCGACGATAATCGATAATTTAAACCTTTTTTTTTTTTTTAGACCATATTATCAAGTTTATCAGCCAATGAAATCTGTGTCATGTCATATTTGAGCCACTAGATGGTACTCAACTGTAGCGTATCTGTGTGAGGCACAGAAGAGCACTTACGAATGGGACGTCACCACTTCACATACCCTGGGTATCGCGAGCTTGCGCCGCCCGGCACTATACATTCACTTCGCCCCAGCAAGCGCCATACGCCAGGACAAATGCCCCACAGCGCATCCACACTGGAACTGTGGCATTTCTCTTTTGTGCTTTCATTCATATTAGCGTTTGCTTGCTAACTGCTAGCTAGCACTCAGTGTATTCAATCACTATGTAGCTAGTCCCCGCCTCCACGTACTGTGACAAAGATGCTGAATAGCTGACAGGAGGCTCACTCTTTCCCTTAATTTGACTATACAACCTAGCATAGTGAACCCTCTTGTCATCCAGCCTGTTTGCTACAGCAAGATGAGGAAATGGAACAGGCATACGTACATGTCGCACATGTCAGTTTATCCAGGCGCCAAATGATTGACCTCCTTTTTTTTTTTCTATCGTTCAATTTATTGTTTTATCAATTACCGTGACAGGCCTAACCATTGAGGCAGTGGGTTTTTAACAATTTATGGTCACAATAGTAGGAGCGAAGCTCATGTGCAGCTCTTTCAGGTCAGTTTAAGTGTGTTAATCTTGGCAAATTAATAATCTCGCTTCGTGTTCATACCAGCATTTGCCGCAATGGACTGAAAGTTAGAAAATATATGCATAAATTCACCAATGGATTGGAATGGTAAGTGGTCTTTCACTTATATAGCGCTTTTTCACCGACAAGGCACTCAAGGCGCTTTGACACTGCTAGCACATTTACATACTGATGACGCAGCATCAGGAGCAACTGGGGGTTTGGTATCTTGCCCAAGGACACTTCGACATGATCACGGGAGGACGTATTATCAAACCCGCAACCTTCAGGTTGGGAGACAACCACTCTACAACCTCAAACCTCATGAGTCATGCCACCCCGATTGGAACATGTTTGTGACGTATTGTGTGTCATTACTCAAGTCTTCCCCCCCAAAATGTTATCTGCTGGGTAGCGTAGGTTTGTTATTTAGTAAGAATGACCGATATTGGCCTAAAAACATGACATCCGATCATATCAGTCTGTGGTTTTCTGCCGATAATGGAATGGGAGTAACGCCTCATAATACTGTGCAGTGCTCTACACTGATGTGAGCCCATCAACAACAAAGTGCCAGTATGACAAAGTCATTTCAAAGTGGTAGCAACATAAAAGGCAACAAAACTAACTTGCCCACCTTAAACATATCCACCCGAGCCAGTTTTCCCATCTGGGAAAAAAAAACTACGCATTGAGATGCAGAGCCTTTGTCCCAACAGCCAACACTCACTGAGACATTTGGTTGGCAAAGTAAATGCAAACAGAACAGCTCAAAATGGAGTGTGTTCACGTAAAGTCATCGCAAAAGAAATTCTGATCTTTAATACGGTTTAAAAGCCAGCATTTCTTGTTTGAAAGACAGTACGAATTGCCTGTGAGAAAATGCACGCCACAAACGGCAACTCCACAACTTTACAGAGTGAAAGATGACGGATAAAAGGAAATATTGCATTCCTATGACATATTATTATTGAGTATTATATATTATCATTCACGACAAAGACATCTTACGTCAGTGCTAATATCACACCTCAGGAAGAACGACAACTTGTATTGCATATTTGCAGCATGTGTCTTATTTTGCAGTTAATTTGTGAACTGCACCCAGTAGAAGAAGCACCATGTGCTCATCACACGACATTAAGTTGAGGGAAGAGCTGCTGCTGATATTGGTATCAGTTGATATTGATATTGATAATGAAGTGCTGGACAATATCGGATATTGAAAAAATTATAAAGCCAATATTGAGTTTTTCTATTATTTATTATTGTGCTGTTTTTTGTACCAGCTGATATGTTGAGACATCTTCTAAAATGTATTACAGCTTAAGTCCTGGGAAAATGACACCTCTCTGCATCTACAAGGTCTACATGGATGATGTTGGTATCAAAGTAAAGGGAGGACTTTGGCGGTTACTGTAGATATGGAAAAAAAACACATGCAACTTGCTATGTGTTAGCTTTTGTCGCATTAGTCTTTTGTTTTATGAAATTATTCATGACATAGCAGAAAGTACATGACTTAGCTGGTTTAAATATTGTAGCATTGAAAAGCTCGTTCATGCTGCAGCAAAAGCCTTAATTGAACCCCACTAGGATACACCGGATATCTTTGGATTGGATTGAAGTGAATTTACCACGGGACAGTACATGGTTTGAGAGGGGACAGAGATAGTAAAGAAAAGGAAAAACATGAGGAAGCCACAGCTACAATAACACCTGCTGGAACCTGGTGGGAGAACCTGAGGGTAGACACAGAGAAAAGAGAATCCAAATAATGGCACAAAAACAACTACATTATTTTCTAATACCTGGTTTAGCTTAATTTAAGAGGGGGGAAGACGGAGAGGAAGTAGGAGCAACAACAGTATCAATTGCTGGCCATGTTCACTGTGTGGGAAGCTGATTATGCATTCCAGATGAGCCAATGTGAGGCTGTGGGAGGACGAGGTGGCACAGGCCAGGTCAGAAACACAAACAAATCGCATTGAATGCTTAATGTGAGTCTGCCTTGACGAAAGCTAACTAACGTCCCTGAAGCGCATTTGAACAAGCTGCTTCTCTTCCTCTTCCTGTGTCGCCTTTTTCTTCCTGCAGGCGTTCCCTCCACACTCGGTAGTATAGAACGCACAGCAAGTGTGGTATAGGAATAAAAGTAGGTGACGTTTAGGTGTCATCGCGTTAAAATGCACACCCCCAACAACGCATCCGACACTTCCGCAGGAGCGAGAAGAGAAGGAAGAAACGACCCAGCGGAAAAATTCCAAGCTGTCGTATCGGGTTAGGTGTGAGATGGAGGATTTGCACTTAAATGCATTCTCCGGCGATTACAATGGCATTGAAGCAGTGAAGCATCATCAAATCACAGCCTTTGGATGGAGTCGCTTGGTTACTCAGTAGTCATCCAGCATGCATGTCCGTCATTGCTTCATCTGTCGTGTCTTTTGCTGCACCCCCAGCCGCCAGCCCCCTCCTCACTTTGTCACCACCTCTTTCCTCCATCTGCCTAGTCAAGAGAGTTTCACTAGCATGGGCTGGACAGTCTGAGCTGGGGCAATGAAACGTTTTTAATCAAGCATCACATACGGATGGCAACTTGGCCCTGCAAAAACAACAAGTTGCAATGTTGCAACATGCATGCCAGGCCACTAGTTGGCGATGCCAAGTTGCATCACTGCAGACAACTAAACATGGCGTAAGGCAGCGCTTCTCAAATGAGGGGGGCTAGGTGAGGTGTCCAGGTGGCTTGAGAGGCAGGGGAGACTTTCTCATAAAATTTCTTCAAGGTTGGATGGTCTGTTAGTGACTTTATTCATGCTGGAACGATGCTAGTGCCAGCAACTCATACAGTGGTTTGTACAGATACATAAATTCATAAATAAATTTCCACCCTCAGACCTGTAAATGTTTGCATTTTGCTGCAAAAATGCCAAAATACCACATTGACGACGATCCCTTGGATTGGGGTGCGAGTGCATTAAAATTGTGCATGCACAAGCACAGGTGCCGTTACTACATCACTCCTTTTGAAAGTTATTAATGATAACGGAACCTTCATAATAGAAGTAAATAGAAATAATCCACAAATTTAAAGCCAATGGTCTGCTTGCACACACTGGCATGTTATGTAATTAATGCGATTTGCTCCTCCTGCCAGTTGTTAATGATAACCGCCTCCTTGTGTACGTAAAATAATCAGAACAACTCAAAATAATGTATGAAGTGATGGCACATGCTGTAAAGCAGTGTTTTGCTCTCCTTTGCACTTTTGTATATACTGTATATTAGTTTGGCTGGTCGTTCCACTTATACATCCAAATATATATAAAATTTAACTTAATGTGCTGCCAAGTAATTATATGATACCAGTGTGGAATGAGAAATGTCGTATTTTAGACTGCAGTGTTATTTAAATAGGACACTAGTTATGGCTAGCTTGGAGATTGCAGCTGCCGTGTCAGCCACTGACTAACTAAATACACACATATGATTTTCACTCTTATTTGAATTCACCTGCGAATATAAAAGTTACATTTCGGTGTTAATATACGGCTGTTTGATACACCGGGATGCGTCCAGGTGTCATGTCACGTATTAAAAGTGTCTTCTTCGAGAACATTCTGACATTTAATAAATGATCAAAGGTACGTTTTTAATGTATTATAAGGAGGAGTTTATTTTATCCAAAGTTATGTTTTTAATGTATTATAAGGAGGAGTTTATTGTATCCATGTACGTAATAAAATTGACTTATTTCAGCTTCTGTAGTTTTAGTTTGTCTTGTTGTTTAAAACACTGACCCTTCCTCTGGCTTTGTCTTCTTCTCTTGTGAATTTAATGCTGTCAGGAGTGGCGCCATGACAAAAAAAAAAATAAAAAATGCTCTTGCTGATAATAGTTTAAACATAAACACTGGTTTTTGACTGATACGATTTGTAGTCCGGAAAATACGGTAATATCCAATAGGTTATACCTTAGACCTAGCAATAAATCAACCCATTTCACTACAGGGGGATGATGCTAAAACGGCTGATGAGCTTCTTTATTAGCGAATAATGAGCCGACTCACTTGATTATCTTCCTCATTGTCAGTTAGTCCCAAAATAATGTCCAAGCGTTTCCTGCTTGTGTAGTTTCCAGGCGGAGCGTATAGCTGGTGTGTCTTCGAGACGCTACCATGTGCTCAATCATTCATGGGTTTTGTTTGCTCACATGTAATTATTGCAATATGCAGTGCTCAGGGAAATTGCAGCTTGCAGCATGAAGGTCGTGCGGAGCGGTTGACTGCTCATTCAGCACGCTGAGCAAAACAAACAAGTGCACCGGTGCTGGGAAAAAAAAGTAAATGGAGGGAATACAGGAAGTGTGACAATTTTTTGTTCACTTTTTTGATGCAAAGTTTGGTTTCAGAGGACAAACCAGTGTTTCATAACTGTACACCCATGATGACTCACGCTGGGATCATAGCGACAAATCCTCAGAGTAGCAATACTGCAGTTCAATATTATCTGCCTGTTGTTTTGATATGTATTTATTAAAAAACAACAAGTCTATACAGTGCCTGGCGAAAGTGGATTTCCCAAAGGGTTTGGTGGGAAACCAAAGCAGAGCAGAGTAACTGAGTTGAATTCATTTAGAGGACGCTAATTGATGCTGATGTTGATTTGTGTCGGCTGTCTGTATTTTTGCCGTGTTAATAGCCAAACCGACGGCAAACATTTTAATGGATAAGCAGCTCAGTGAGACGGTGGCTTAGAGACAATTGAGACTTCTTTCATTTTTTTCTGCCTGTAACTTCAGTTTTATGTGAATGTACATGCAGATAAAGAGAATCTCCATTGCTCCCAGTGCCACATCTGCCTCACCACCACCATAACCACCACCACGACCAGGCCTGCTGCCATATCCCAGCTCTGCTGCATTGGGCTCAAGTTGGCCTTGTGGCAGCTAAGCGGCCCCCTGGGGGGAGGCTTTACCCTTTTTGCTGAAGCCCTTGATGCCCAATCTGTCTGCTTCTCATATGCTGCAAAACTTGTAGCAATAGCTTTATTTGGCCATTGCCTGTGGTCATTTATACAGTGGAATCTCTAAGCTTGAACAAACTGTGTTCTGGGATGCTTATCGGTTTCTCTCATAGGAAAATAGAGGAATCCCTTGTGGTTAATTGGTTCCAGACCAGACCGTGATGAGTGAATTGCCACGAAGTAGGATTCTTTTTTATAAATGGAATATTTTTTATAGTTAAAGCATAGAAAACCTGTTTACAACCATTGAAATATGTTTTTTAACATTATTAGAGCCCTCTAGACATAAATAACACCCCTATAGTCACGTTTACTCTCACATTACCCAATATAGTAGACATGTATTGTGGACTTGTTCCATGAGGAGAACAGGAAGTGACGTCGGGGGTTCAGAGTTGGCTTTTAGCTTGTCGGGGGTTACAGCCGCAACAGTAGCCTATTAGTCTACTGCAAGCAGTGGCTCAGTAATTTGGAGGCACTTCCAATTCAGAGCATACAAAAAAAATTCACCACCTTAAAACTGGGCACAAACTCCAATAAGAGGAATGTGTGAAGCTGTGCGCTGGCTACACAACTCTGCCACAACACAAAGCTCACTGCTTCTTTTTCCTGTTGGGTTCCTCATGAAAGGAAAAGCAAAGTTGTGTGCTATTATAAAGAGGTGGCCTATTACCTTGCTAAGATATGCTCCCTTTAAGGGCACTCAAAGTGCTTTGTGCTTTGACACTTTTACCTACTGATGGCACAGCATCAGGAGCAACTGGTGGTTCAGTATCTTGCCCAAGGATACTTTGACATGATCACAGGAGGACCTTCAGGTTGGGAGGCAGCTACCACTCTTACCACCTGAACCATGCCGCCCCATATGCAAATCTGCTGAAAACAATGGACTCGCAATGTCCAGCGAGCTTCGCAGTCATAATTATTCAGCACAACAAGCTCTACCACAAATGTACAAGGAAGTTAGACAGACAGTTGCTAAGCCTGATGCAATTGACAGGTTGGTGTTCCTGGCACAAAATAAGGACATGCTTGTGTCTTACCTAAAAAAATACTACTGTTCAATTAAAAGCATTTTTGAGTTGCTGGCATTTTTAAATAGCCTCTTAAACAGAGCACTCCTTCATATTTTCTTCTTTTGCCTTTGGATATTTTTTAATGGGCACCTCAAAAAAAAAACTCATGTTAAGTATTTATTTTAGTAAAACAATCTGACACGCATATTTGGCTTTGACTTTGTCTAAACTCACTTTGCTGAAAAAATATCCGGATACATATCGTATCAGTAACCAACCTACAAGTATATCGGGATATGAGTTTTGGTCCATATTGCCCAGCCCTAATATACATATTTTTGGACTAATAATAGGTATACACCAGTCCAGTCCAGGGTGTAGTCCACCTTTTATCCAGTGCCATCCATGTTTCCAGCTTACCCTTCACTCTGAATAGGAAAGGCAGTGCAGAAAGTGGTTGGATTGTTGGATGTCTCTTCAGTATGTGCTCTGTGATTGACTGGCAACAAGTCCAGGGTGTGGCGTGTGTCTCACTTAAAAGGCAGCTAGCGCTCCAGCCTAGAGGCTCCAGGTGGTAGAAAATAGATGGATGGATGATACAATACAATGTTCTGAGTTTCTGCTGTTCTCCTGTCAAATATCAGCTAAATCCTAAAGTAGAGGCCTAGGTGACAATACAGTTTCCCTGTGTAATGTTCATGAGTGGGAACACGAGTCGAATTTCCAAGCTTATTTGTATTATTGACTCCCTTTGTGCTTTGACATTCTGTCACATTTGACTTACCCTTGCCTCATTAATGTCATTACCGTAATGGTAATCCAGCATAATTATGCAATTACTCACCCATAGTTCATGCCTAGGCTGTGTGACACATGTTTTTTCCCCCCTCTCTCTTGCTCACACGCTGCATTTTGATACCATTGCAACATGGTTGTGTAATGATTCCCACCCACCCACTATACTGCAGCAACAGCGGCAGTACAGGCGTGTAATGTTACCATTTCCAGGAGCTGGCGACATAGCGGCCATGGTGGCTTATTTATTGCTGACAATCTGATTTCCTGATAGTGATGGCCATGAATGCATGTTGCATGAAATTGCATTAAAACATTACGTTATTACTTCAAATCCAGTGTTGGATCAAAGTGATGCAGATCTTGCAGCTTTTAAGAGCTTACAGATTCAAAACGTGAAGCTATTCACTCCCAAGCTTTGTCAACTGATCCGAGAGAGAGAAAATGGCAGCCAGCTGAGCCCAGTAACTAAATGACTTCTAACTGCATTACCCAGACTACATTTGCCCTCCACTAAAGCATTGTCTGACTGTATTTGCACACACACACGGTTATATAAACACTCAGAAGGTGCTGATCATCTGTCTTACCATGACTCAGCGTATTGGCTTTTAAGTCCAAAACAAACAAAAAGTCTCCCCGGTTGGTTGCAAAAGTACACACCAGAATGCAGGTTGCCAAGGTTGAACTAGTGAAAATTGTGCTGTACAGCGGTGCCTTGGTTAGAGTCATTAATCCGTTCCAGAAGATCCGACGCAAACCAGAATGGACTCTAACCAAGACAAGTTTTCCCATAGAAAATAATGTTAATCCAATTAATCCGTTCCAACAATGTAACACAAAACACATTTTATAGACAAGAATAGAAAGAAGTGATGCAGAAATAATTACAAATGACAAATGAATGGACAACTCAACATTTGACATCACTTTTACCTGGTTTTGCAAAGAGGGAGTGGAAGGAGAGGAGATTATGCTAAGAGGGCAATCTCATTTTTTCATTTTTACTCTTTTAAACTTTTTACTGACACAAAAAATCAACACAGAGAGGTCTGTTAAAGACTTTTTAACATGCATAATTACATTCAAAAAACAATGCCACAAACATGACATATGAAATGGCGAAATGAACATTTTACTTGCAGTAGACACACTTGGAGCCTTGCAGCCTGTATGCCTGTTGTTTTTTAAAAAAAATTTCGAACTAGCCTCTGCTTGCCCCAAAATTTGCGTTCAGACTCACTCGTTGCAGGTGTTTTTTTTTTTTCTTAGATCCACACGAAGCAGCCTTGCGTTTGAAATAGTGTCTCGATAGCTCCCGCTAGCCATTGATCCGCACCAGCAACAACTTCTCACAGTCTTTGATGGTTAATGGTCTCTGTTTTGTTAACACCGTTACACCTTTTTCAACATTAGCACACTTGGTTATGTTGTTATTCTTCATGATACTACTTATTGTCGATGACTGCTTCCAGTACATCCTGGCGAGATCGACAACACAGATGCCATCTTTGAACTTTGCGATAACTTACTTCTTGAATTTAGTAGTGGAATGTTGCTGTCACTCGGAACCTTCGGAATCATAGCGGCTGATTTAGAATTTGTCACACTCAATGGGAAAATGCACGGACAGGAGTCATCAACACAAAGGGTCCATTGTTTGGCCTCTTGATTCTGGATGCCCTACATGTACTGTATGTAACTTACAGGCTGCCGTAGCGAAGTGTGAACTAAGTATCGCAAGATTTTGTACGTGTGGTCCAAGATGGCTCCTTGAACAAGCCAAGCACAAATACAACAGATTGTCACGTGTGCCATATTGCACGTTAACCAGGTGGGCGAGCACAAACCAAGGCTAAATTTTGGTTCTTAACCGAAAAACACGCTAACCGGGAGGAAGTTAACCGAGGTACCACTGTATTTCTGTTTTGCTTGCCCAAGCACGCTATGTTGAGTTTCAGCAAGCAGCAGTGTGCACTCAGAAAGAACAAGGCAGCAGATTATAGCTAGTTGGGAATGCGGTGTAGATTGCAATATATTGTCATATGTTTTTTATATTTTTCACTGTACTTTTCTTAAAACTGTTAAAATCTCATCTTGCCTCGTGACACCCCTAAACGCTTCCATCACAAGTGAAGTGTTACAAATTGTGGGCCATAGTGTCGCTGCTTTGCCCTTTTGTGGTAATTTGCTAACTTCCTTCTTCGGGGGAATGAATGAGCAATCGACGGGCGTGACTCTACCATGCGCATTCTGGGTTGGGAGTACTCTTCCATTGTGAGTCTCAAGTGAAAGTGCTCGAACAAAAAAAAAGCGACAAAAATGTATGAAAAGGTTGTGTGAGTTTTTTGGTCCTCTTCCTGGTTTGTAGAGAATGAAAAAAGATAGCAGGGCCGTACCGTTTGTGATTTTGGGGGAGCAAAGAGCGCTTCCATCACAGGTGAAGTGTTGAAAAGATCAATTGATTCCTCACAAAAGCCGTATTTGTGTTGGTTTGCCCTTTTATGTGTTACCTTCTTTTGGGGAGTGACATTAGGAATAGACGGGTGTGACTCTAGAATGTGCATTTTCGGTCAGGGCACTCTTCAAATGTCAAAGTGATAACACATTCCTCGAACTAAAGTGAAAACATCTTTTGTTTGTTTGTTAGTTAACTAGCTGCTGCCTTGGACAATTGAGAATGACACAATATTTTGGAATAGATGGGTGGGGTGGTGGGACTATATACTAGAACTTGGTTAATGGATACATGACTTTACGACTAGATGGGAAGGGATTTGTTTTTTGTTTTGGTTGGTAGTTCATGGTGACAGACTTTGGGGAATAGACGAGTGGGACTCTTAGCATGTGGATTCTGGGGTGTGGGAAGGTTCCATTGTGAATGAAGTGGGAAAAGAGAAAATACATTCCTTTTTAACAAAAATGAAATATTTGTGAAGCGCCGCCTTACTAGCTAAATCATTGTGAATGGGGAGTGACGTGCAGACTGGATGGGCAGCATACCTCCGTTTGCAGCGAGGTGAACTGTTGCATTATGAGTGAAACGGCAAAAAAAGAATCCCTTTTAAGAAAAGTGAAACAATGGTGATGAGTGTTTGTTGTTTTGCAGGCTACTTTATGGTTCTCGGGAAAACAACGTAAAGACTTTGGGACTGGACGGGTGGCACTCTACAACGTGCATGCTTGGGGAGGGGAGGATTTTTCTCAGTGTAACTCTGCTTTCTTTAACTGCTTTTTTCGGAGTTCTTAATGATTTCCGAGCAAACGTACCACTCTTTCGGAAAGTTTCACATTTGTGCTACGTTTCCATTGGTTGAATATGTTTTAATGTAATCCTGCTAACAAACCAACTTTGTGCTTGATGGAGGTGATTAAGTTCTAATCACCCTTCTGTTAACATTGGCCATTTTTTGACCTTTTTCTTTTCTCGCTTGGTGAATAATGCATGAATCTTAATGACCAAATTCAGGCATATTATGCAGGAGGTGGCTGTTCTGAAAGTTCACTGTTATTCGGTGCTGATCCAAATAGGAGATGTTTGACTACCGACTCGCTTCGACCCCTGGTGGGTGGCTGCACAGAGATACAGAGTGCTGAATCATGTGTGAGGATGAAAAGTGAGGAAGGCTGTGTATGTGTGTGTGTGTGTGTTACTTTTTGATTTGTGTGTATCTGCAGCAGCAACGCTATTACTTTTCCCTGATTGATTTCCTCCTGTAGTCCCTCTTCCTATCTGTAATTACAGCTTGTAAAATGATGCCGAATTAAGCTATTTTTTGTCGTCTAGTCATTTTTCTTTGCATTTTCCATGCAATTGACCTGTGCTCCATTAAAGGGCCAGCTACACGCCATTAATCACAGCAGCAGCTGCAGGCGCCGCTATCTTAGAAGAATCTGTGACAAAAGTAATGTACACAATGCATACCTCACACATGCCATCAAGTGACATTTTGAGGAGGCGAACTAAAATCTTGCCCGGCCTCATTAGCATTTTTGCTCAAAATGCCATTTAGTCGCAAGACACACAAACAAGAGGGCCGACAGAAGGCGGGACTCTCCTCTGCGAAAGCACAGCCGTCGGCTGACTGTTTGCCTGATTTGATGCGACGTCTGTGTGCATGTGTGAGTCTGCACTGCGTCACGTTTGGATCTATAAGACCATGTGGCCTCAGAGTGGCACGAAGCAGCTTCGTCTCACAACTGATCTTTTTTTTTTATATACTCAAAATTGTACATGCAGGTCAGATCTTATGTTGACTTTAGGAATAGGCAGACGGGACGCTACCATTTGCATTCTGAGGTGGGGGGACAAGGTGGGGGGTGAGGTGAGGTGGGGCTCAAATGGCAAAAAGGTAAAATAAATCCTCTTGAGCAAAACTGAAAAAATGTGTTAGTTTGCAGTCTGGTTTGTAATATAAGAGGCTATAAGACTGTTCCATTGTGAGTTTTGATGTTGACCGTCTAATTATGTAAATTACCCAAAGGTCTAAAATAATTTGCATTGTTAGCCACAATGGCTGTCAGGCATTTTTAGGGCCTTATGAAATCCGCTTTTTTTTTCCTAAATTCAGTTTTTTAATTTCTTTTTTTCCTCATATTTTATCACCATATATTGTGTGTTTTCTTGTGTCAGTGAGTAAAATGCAACAATCATTACATTTATTGTTGCAATTACATCATTGGACAATTTTGCCCAGTGTTTTTCAAACTTTTTATTGCTACAAAATCCTCAACAAATGATCATACCCGTGCTTGTGATTAAAGAAGACGTATGCAATTGCAATCGTCCTATAAGTGTAAGCTATTTTTTAAAGACGCCCTTATTTTATAACCACTGTTAGACAGGATGTGTGCCGCTCTTATTTTGAAGGCCGGAAGTGTGGTGTGTATTGAAGGCATTTTGACTGTTGCTAAGTGAGATAGCTAGCTGGGTGCTTTTTGCAGCCATGGCTGTCATCCCGATTTCACGCACAAAGTCAGCGCTTGCTTACGTTGTCTTTTCTTTTTAGTCATTTTTTTAATTCCAGCTTTTACTCCCATCATTTATACTGATTCATTTTGCACCCTTAAATATGTACAAAAAATACGCTATTAAATCATATCGTTCCATACTTTTTCATAATTAAGTCACGTTAATATTTTTGGAAGTTTTCATGATTTATTTCAAATATATACAGTGTTCCGTCGCTACATCGCCTTTCACCTTTCACTATTTCGCTTATTTTTTTAAGTGCAATTTAGAATTTTCTTTTAAACAGCCTATGAATGCGCATTGTGTTCTGCGTACTTGTGGTGTATTAGAGCGATGAATCGGTGCTCTGTTGTACGTGTCTGTTATTGTATTTACTACTACATTTAATTTGTCATTGCTGGAAGTGAAGTCACGCACCGCTGATGGAGCGCTAATGGAAATGGAAAACTTTTTGATGTTGTAACTTTTCTCATTGCCATTAAAAAAAAAAAAGGGTCTCGCAGCAGACTGCAGTATGGATATTTAATTAAATTTTAATTTAATTTAATTTCAAGACAAAAGCAAATTGGAAGCTAACGTTTTTCTGGACTGCTATTATTGTTTCCCACCATTTCCATTCAAATGAAGACTGAATCAACAGTGCCTCTGCTGGCTGCAGCCATGTAATGAACTCCATTTTGTCTCCATTGCTTCAAGACGTCAAGAGTGACGATATGTACAGCAGGTGTGTGTTAGCTCAACTTCAGTGCCGCTGATGAGCCAAAAGTCAAGGCTGCTGCAGCAGCTTGTGCATTTTTAATGTGCCCTGTCCAAGAAGAACTTAGTGATGGGTAGCAGGGGCATTGCGCTGCACAGCAAACAAAAGGTCTGATTTCACTGCGACGCACTTGAGGACCAATGGAGATGTTTGCTCATGGGTCAGGTGAGGGTGGTCAGGTGGGGAGGCACGTGTTACTTGTTAAATGAAGGCCTAGCTTGCGAACAGTAATTGATTCACCATTGTACTATATATTGCATTATTTTGTTATTTATTTGTTTCTATATATTCATTGCCTAACCTCTTAAACTCATTCATTCCCAGCCATTTTTCAAAAGACAACCCCTTCAGTACTGGCCATTTTAGATGATTTTCTGACTGATCTTTCAAGGCACACAGAATATTGTGTTCGATGGTTATATAAACATGGAACCTACCAAAAGAAAGATTAGACTCCCATCTTTCATCAGAAAAAAAGTTTGTTTCTACCTTTTTCCGTTCTTTAGTAATCAACAGTAGAACATGGGTAAGTTTCAGGAAAATATCAGTTCCCAACTACCAAAAAGAGAAAACCAGCTTTTTATTCACTTTGACACAGATATTTTTTGCTTTTGTGACAGCTCAAATATCTAAACAACTATACCGACATAAACAACACAAAAAGCTTCGTTTTCTATCAAAATAACCATTTATTTACAAATATAACACCATGAACTATCTACATATTTCAAATTTGGAACTGAACTATGTGTGTGCGTGTGCATGCGTTAAAATTTTCCTACAATGCGTAACCGTCTGCACGCTGCACTCCTCCACGCTCCCTCACTTCCTCCTTCCTGTCATGTGTGATTTGTCCGTTAACAAGCTTTGATCAAATGCCTTTCTGCGTTTTTATGGCTTAAAAGTGCTCTGAAGTGAAATGCATTCACGGAGAGTTGCATCATCACCTCTTTTTGCCGCTCGTGCAAAAGAATGTAAAAGATGTATAAATACATTTTTGGATCGGGCATTCGGGTTTGTAAAAACGTGTAAATGCATCTTTGGTATTGAATGAGTTAACAGCAAAGTGGTTCTTGGACATTTTTGTAGGATTTCATACAAAAAGTATTTTTTTTCCTGTAAATGTTACAATTGAGACAGGAAACAGTGCCCTGCTGCCATGAAATATACCGAAATGTGATATTTGCTCATTTTCTTCACAAACTGATACAGAACAAGTGATACTTTATTTCAATAGGCAATTTGGTTTTGGTATGTCACTCTTTTGCTACCCCTTTTTATAGAAGAATATGGGAGAATAACCCCCCCCCCCCCTTTGATATATTAAGTGATCTTATCAAGTTTGGAAAAATGTATTTTTTTCCCTTTTTTTCCTCAAGCTGCTGCACCTCTGCCTTGAAGCCACAAACTAGTTACACAAAAGAAAATGTGGCTGTTCACAATTTATCTTGTCAGCAGGATGAAAAGATGCAAATGCGGTGTTGTCAACAAGAGAAACAAAGCCGTGGCGGTCGTCCGCTCTTACTTGCTCAGCCAACTGGCGTAATAGTGTAAGAACACGCCCGTGGAGCTTGAGGAAAAATGCACAAGCGAAGAGGAGGACGTAGCATTAAGTCACTGTTGTATAGCCAAGTGCTTCAGAAGCACTGGACAGGAAAACTTGCTTCCATGCATGTCACAATGTTGAATTAAATGTCTTATACTGCGTATAACCCTTCAGCTCCTGAGCCGCCGCACAAAAAAGGGGGAAAATTTGTCAAAGCATGCACCCCTACTGTGTTGCCTGTGCTATTATTTTTCTGATAAATACACCACATGGTGGCGCTGATGTTAAACACCAAAGTTTAGCCCCATAAGTCTGATTTACTTGACATTTCTCCCTCAGCTCGATACGTTTCACAAAACACCCAGTGTAACTTTATGGTGTTTAAGCGTATCACCACAGAATTTGGTACACACCTTTTGGAGACTGACAAGCACATGTGTGTAAAATTTGAGGAAAAAATGGTTGAAAAACATGGCTGCCATCATGGAGATCAAGGGTCATCAGGCTAATGTCATGTTCATAAGTAGTTGTAGACTAACTAGGGGGTGATTCGAACTGAGGAGACAGTAAATTCTGATTAATTCAGCCAGAGAGCCACGGTTCCATTGGTTTATACTTTTCAACATTCAGCCTGCATTCTTCAATTTCTGCTGTTTTTAGTCTGCTAAAAACAAATGGACAAATTGAATGGTACCCATTACTGTTTAAATACATTTTTCCATTCAAAATGAATGGGCAATTTACTTGGCGCCCCCTAACAGTGCCACTCATTCTGCTGGTTGTACAGTTGTGACATGGCTCAGGTGCTTGGGTCCCATTGCAGAGGTTGCCGGTTCAATTCCTGTGTAGGTATATATTGACTCATCCCACACTCATTCTATATTTCAACAGCATTGCAGTTCAGCTGCAACTCTTCAGCATTCACACGCAATGTTTATTCTACACTGGTGTCCAGTTGTCAGTAAGGTTACATTGATGAGACAATCAATAGCCACCAGGAAGTACGCTGTCAATGCTTATTATTCATTTATGTCTAACAGGGGACGTACATCCCGACGTATGTCCTCCTATGTGCAAAAATGGGGAAAATCGCAAGGGACACGCACCTGCCCCGCGTGGAGTTTCAAACCCGCAGACAGTACGCAAAGCCCGTAGGAAGAAAATTGGGATGGAAGTTATTTTCTGCGTGTGTGCAGAAAAACCTTGCACGCAGCCGGGTCGCGAGGCAAGGCAGAGGAGGAGTGCGTGTGTTGCAAGTTTAAAAGTACATTGTGTACGTTGCCTGCAGCGGGCGACTCCTCCAGCTGAACACTCTGGTTCCCCCGACCTCTGTGGATGCACGGTGGCTGCTCACATAACGTAATGGACCTTACCCGGCCACGGCAGGCGGCGGCCGTACACTCTGGTTGTCCTGGTCACGTTAGCCATAGGTGCCGCAGGAGGCCAGTACGCCCATCTTGCAATCAAAGTGAGTGGGCTTCACGAGCCTCGTACGATGCCGACGCACGGTACGTCCCCAGTGAATGAAACGTACGACAGCCTTGTATACCGCACATGAAGCACACCTAGCACGCACGAGTCGCACGCTGCACTCACGATATAAAAGCTACCAACGAAGGGCGAGCGGCAAGCACGTTGGTGTCACGAATCACTTGCTCCATAAGTACGACACACTTGCAGCCCCTCTGACACCCTACTTCCTGTACGTGCTGGCCACGGGCAACAAATTTCCCAAAAATTGCGGAGCCTTTGCATGTGTTAAAACGTACGTCGGGATGTAAGTCCCGCTTAAGATGGCTTATTTGTTTTATTATATTGGGTGATACAAGTGTAAAGGGGACTATAGGAGTGCTATTTCATGTCTAGGCTCTAATAATGTTAGAAAACCGTATTGAGAAGGTCACAAACAGGTTTTCTATGCTCTACCTACGAAAATATTCCATGTATTAATATGGACTCCCACTTTGCGGAAATTCCCTTTTTACGTTTGTGTCTGGAACCAATTAACCGCGATAAACGAGGAATGACTGCATTTGCAAAAATAAAAAATGTAAGGAGAAAACGTTGATACTACTACTATGCTTTGTCACTGAAAACACAAAACTGAGATGCAGGCTGTTTTTTCTTTAGAAAAAAACCCCTCATGTCTACAGTACATGGGTTGGTTTAAAAAAAAAATGTAAAAGTGGCCCCTGAATCCTTTGGTTTTTCAGTATGCAACGACAGTATGGTCTCTGGTTTGGCGCTGTTGGGATGATATCCTGACTTAATTCATCCAAAAAATACAGCATGTATGTATTCACCACATTATGATGCATCATGTTTTTAATAGTTGTGCGTGTTATTTCAAGAATACCGCCACTAGTGACGAGTAATGTGCTTATTGCGCCAATTGTTTTAATTGAAATATGAACATTTGCTTGCCTATTGTTGTGTGGCAAGAGTAAGGGCGTGTTATATTCAATCATTTCCCTTCCTGCTGTTTATTATTTAAGGCACGCAAACTGCCCAGTTAGCTTCGGCAAGTAGACATGAGTACACTGAAGTCTAATTGCTAAGTAAGACATTGGAGCTAATTAATCCTGCACGCAATGATCGCACATATACACGTCTCTCCATGGGCTCCTCCTGTCCAATTTTGTCTCGCTGACAGAAATGAACCCTTTCCCGTATCCTTGTGTTTTAACACACGCCTCTGTGACGATGATGTGCCTCGAGTTGCGTTCTCGCTTGCCGAGCTGAGGGTTGGGGAGCTCACTCTTGGCCCGAGGGGCGGAAAATCCCAGACGCTTGCCGCCTGAGAGAGCCAATTTTTTTTTTCTTTCTCTCCTGTAGATTCTCCTTTGCCAAGTGCTCGCCCAGCGTTTCCTTCCATTGTTTGCTCGCGTGAACGACGCAAGAGAGTTGATTGCAGACCAAATGGTTGACAGGACGCTGCTTAGCTGAAATATCTGTGACACTAGTTTTTGACTTTTTACCATTTTGCCTTATCTTTTTATGCTTGCGCAGGGGCACTGAATTTTTTGGGGGGGATGTGCGATGTGCCTGCCATAAATAAATATATTAGTAGGTCATAGCTGTTTTGTGGTCGAATACAGCCTATTATTACTAAAAAAAAATGTATATTTAAGCAAATGTTAGGTATTTTTGCTTAAATTAAGCGTTTTCACATGGCTAAATGAACTAAAATACAAATATAAGGCAGTAGGTGTCAGTAATGTTACGTTGATGAGACAACAGCCATTGCAGGACGTACTGTACAGAACAGGAAGTAAAAAAAGAACAACAAGAAACTCTCCCGATACTCATATGTGTGAGTCTATTATGTTTTATATGTCTTATTTTGTCTTGTGTTTACTATATTGGGTAATACGAGTGTGAAGGTGACTATAGGGGTGTTATTTCATGTCTAGAGGGGTCTAATACTGTTAAAAACCATATTTAGAAGGTTGGATACAGGTTTTCTATGCTCTAACTACGAGCATATTCCATTTAATACATAAGCAATCCTACTTGGTGGAAATTAATTTATCACGGTCGGGTCAGGAACCACTGACCGTAATTTCCCGATGATAAACCGCTCCTTTTTTCACTCGCTCTGAACCCTTCCGCTTAAACAATGATGCAGGTAATTTATGGCTAAAAGAACTACAGTTCCCATGATGCTTCGACTGCAGAAACAGAAAGTGGTGCATTTCCGCAGTACGTGCTAGTATGACATGTTTTGAAGTCTTATGCTGCGATCGTGTTTTGATCTGACAAATCTTAAGTATGTTTGAACAAGTTTAGAATTACTACAGCTTCGGCTTGGACTGCTTGCAGCACGGCAGCTGTTGAACTGGGATTCACATCTCACTAATGAGCTAATGAGTGACGCTGGGAATACCGAGTGCAGGTAGGATTGCCGACTGTACTGTCGTATAAGGATGGGCATAATAATCCAATTTATCGATTGAGTCAAATTGTTGATTCCTTGCATTTTGACACAATTACAGCAAATATGAAGGTCCCCTATTATGCAAAATGGACATTCTAATGATAAATGTGCCTGTGCACCAAACGTGCAATCATCTACCTCACTTGTTTGCTCCAATTTTTTTCTTCGCCTTTTTTTCATGACTTCATAAAGGGAAAATGATACGGTTTCTGACAAACAACCATTCACACTCACAATGACTCCATCATTAAAGTCTCCAGTTAACCGAACAGGCATGTTGTTAGGCTTTGGGAGGAAACTCATGCAAAAGCACGCATGGGAGGTCTACTCTTGTTCCTTCCTTCCTTTCTTTCTTTCTTTTTTTTTTTTTCTTTTTTTTCAGCCGGTCTGTCTCTCGGTTCAGGTTACTTAACGTTCAATCGCAAAAGACAAGTGTGCGGCGTTAGGAGAGAGAGCTGGACGGAGAAACAGAGAAACGTTGACAGTGAGAGGACAGTGGAAGTCTTATGCAATAGCAGAAACTGGAAAAGATAAATCATTTTTGTGTGGTTCTATATTGTTTTTGTTTTGTTTTTTTTAGGATGCAATTCGTGCCATCCCGCGCTATCGCTCTCGCCTGGGGGGCGTGTATGTGTTTCAGCAGCCCCTCAGCAGTCACACTAAATCAACATCTGCTCCGTCATCCAGCAGCTGCCGCTTTATTTTTAGCATTCATACAACCGGAGTATATATTTTTAATTTTATATCAACCATTCCAGAGTTTTGGAAAAAGTTGACTCAATGGGACACCCCGACCCTCCACACCCCCACCCCTCGGCCGCATAGTGCACACACTACAGTAAGCAGATGGATGACAGCTATAGTCTTGAGAGGGGGGCTAAGGTGATAAGTGTGGAGATTAGGCTAATCTGGGTTATTTTTGTTCGCTGGTGTGTTGGTGGTGTGTCAAAGCATGGGGAGGGCCTTAAATTGGTGGGCTTTCTCCTGATTTTTTGCAATGTAAGCAGAACACCCCACCACCACCACCACACTGGACTCATTTATTTTATTATCAGATTAAGACGAGTGGTACCGCTCATCTTGCTAATGACTTTTACTTGCAAATGACCAATTAGCTATTAGCGTTTTTACTTACCAAGAGTTAATGTTGCGCTTGATTTGTGCAAGCAGCCTCTATCAGTCTGCCAAGATGGCTCCTGTGATAGCTGTTTACACATCAGTCAAATGCTATTCATGTTGCAATTTGTGAGCATAATGATCTGCATTAACTGTTGTCATATTATAGGGGCGTGATTAGATCACATGATGGGACAAGGAATTTGAATCTGAATTCATTGTAGTGGCTGTTTGCATTGTTCCTTAATGCCTTTGCAAGACTTTTTTTCAGGTGCTGAGAAAGGATAACAATTTCTGTCCTCACAAATAGACAAAAAATGGATTAGATGACATGACAAAAATTAGAACTACAAAATTTCCATGGAAATTTTCATGAGCATGCCACCTGTTGTGAACCTCTGGCCCGGCGTTTGCTAGCTTGCTGTTAGCATTTTTATAGTGTATCTACATCATGCCATGTCTGAATTAGCATTGACACGAGTAAAATAGCTAAAATGTTATCATGCTAACAGTAAGCAGTGAAAGCGGCAAGGCACTTCTATAGTGTCTCAAACTCATACCATATGTATATTTGCATTTTGGCATCATTAAAATAGCTAAAATGCCAACATGCTAACAGTTACCATGCTAGCAACTATTAAGATAGCACTAAGTACAGAAAGTGCCGAGGCAGTTCTATGGTTTCCATACATCATGCCATGTATGCATTTACATTTAGACATGAACAAAATAGTTGAAATGCTAACATGCCAGCAGTTAGCATGCTAACACCTAGCAAGACAGCATTAAGTACCAAAAGTATCCAGGCGGTTCTAGAGTGTCCCTGTAGAACATGTATTTGTATTTATAAATGGGTAATATACAGTAGCTAAAATGCTAACATGCTAACAGCTATCATGCTATCACCTAGCAAGTACCGATGCCCTTATGGGGCATCGGTACTTGCTTGGTCACTTGGTACTTGCTTGGTCACTCTCCGGCCACCCCTGTGCCGCCCTATGCTCGGCATTCCCAGAAAATACATCTACACTCAAAACAGTGTTTTAACTTTGAAAATGACGTGGTGTCTTTGAAAGCCCTAATATTCATAGGTACTGTGCGGTGGAAAAGGGGAAGTTGTTTGATTGGGTGTGTATCAATCACATCTTTTCTGTATGGGTGATAAGAATCAGCCAGAGGACCCCACAGGCACTTTTTTAAAGGGTGCGTCCTGCCTGTAAACCACGACGGGAAGGGTTCATCTTACTGATGTTAACATGAGCACAGCAGGTCATCCTGTGCAATCCAGTCAAATCCCTCCTGCTCTCACATGGGCACTAATCTCCCCTGACTGCCTTCTTAGCACAAACACAACTTAGGCTAAAACGCTCACCATCTTGCCCCCTTTTCTCTCTGTCTTACGACACATTTGCAAAAACAGCCTTTCTCTTTCTGTATGTACTTTCTCAAGTTCTGTTGCAGAGTCACAAGTTAGCAGTTCTTACCAAGAAAACGCTCGCGTATTTCACTATAACGTTTAGTGAATTAGGTTAAGGACATATTGGAGAAGCTCCATCCATTTTTGTATACGGTTCGTGGCCAAAAACATTGGCATGCCAAAGATGCAAATGGCTGTAGGCAACCTCCTGATGTTGTTTTATATTAAATCCACAGGACGGCAGTAATGAACACCCCATCCTCTTTGCGGTTTAGGTAAACAGGACTAGTTACCCCAATTGATTGTTATTACTAATCACATCAAAATGGAGTGTAACCCTTGCTGCAACTGCTGTTTGTTCAGTCTCAACTCGTTTGCTGTCTGAAGAAGACAACATTAGCTACAGCAGCTCTGGCAACTCCAAACAGGAGAACATTCAGGAAAATACATTCTCCTTTCCCATTCAAAATAACAGCGAAATAATATCAATTAATCAATTAATGCATTGTTAGATAGTCCCCATTTAGCAAAAATCCTACTAAATTCTCAGCCTTAAAGCTCGCCTTCAGTGCCTTATCTCCTTTCCCACATCCGTCCCCTCCGTCGTCAGACCTGAGGAAGCTAATTTACTTCCTAGAATGATGTTGTCAAACTGTCAGGCGTGCATAACAATTGCAGAGAAAATGGGTCATGTGGGAAAACAGTTGTTCTCGGGCTCGTTGGCAGCTTTTTGAGACAATATGTCCACATAAATCGCTGTTCAGCTGTCTTCTCTGTCTTTGCTTTTGTCGGTCTCAGGTGACAGCCTGTGTGGGCCGAATTTGCTGACGTCAAGCGTGCAAACATGCCGGTACGAATCGATAGAACGGATTCACCTGCTGCCCCTCCAGTGCATACATTAGCTGCCTACAATAATGACCTCCATGGTGTCTTTTCTAGCCTGGGGAGGACTTGGCACCCCACGAGTGTCCCCATGTAGCATAACACAGCTTGCTAATGTCTTGCACTCATTACCAATGCAGTAAATCCACACAATGTATGAATGTCAACTCTGGGATGGGATGGGGTCGTCCGCGTGGGCTTCCTGCACCCTCCGGAGGACGCCGCCTCACGCCCATGCAGCTCTGCAAATTAAGGCAGAACAGAAGTGTTGAGGTTATCACGCTCACACGACCAAAATAGATGCAGAGCTGGGTGAGGCGGCGGGCAAGGGAGCGAGGCTGGCGCTATATAGTACAATGTGCTTAGTGCACGAACAAGAGAATACTGCTGACGGACACAGAAGCGGATGGGCCGGACAGAACTGCTGGTGGCTTTATTTGGTCTCATGATGGTTCACTTTACTGAGGGATAACTCTCCCTCATAAAACAAAACCGTTTTAAAGACTCCTATTTATGGATTTGATTTTTATTACTGTTTATTTACTGTCGGGGATGGATCCCTGTCACTGTTGGTAAAAATAGCTGCCACTTGTAGAACAACATCCCCAGCATCCTGTGTGGCAGGCAGGATGAGGTGCTGCACTGAACAGCCCACAGTAAAATATGTCTAACCATCTTGTATCATATTTTTCAACTTAATCTTTTAATACTCCTTCCTTAATGCGCTCTTTTTGTGCCCCCACCCCGCCCCCGTTCATTGTCCATTGTTACGTTTCGTGTTTCCACGATACGTTGTACGCCACTCGTGCTACATTGTGCTCTGATTGGCTGGAAAGAGGCATGTGAGACATGTGCAACATCAGGTACAGTAATAGCATGAAGGGGTCAAGTTATCGTACATTATGGGATTTTTGGAGTTACCGATCGTACAAAGGGTGAAACTGTCGTACACACACGATAATTATCGTACATCAGGCAAGACTGCTTTGCATGCTGACATTTTTTTTCAGCACAACCTTTGCCTGCTGATTGGTTTCTAGTGTATATTGCACATGCCTGTACGGTAATTACACACTGAATGGAAGTTTCCTTCTGTTTCAGTTCCAATGGAGATGAAGGAACACAATGCAAGATGCATTCAATATACTGTACATGATGTGATTTTTTTAATGTTTTATTTATTTATTTATTTATGTATTTTAAGTCAAGTTGACACTGTCATTTTTCCTTTAGCAAAACCAAGGAAGATTTACACTCCGACACTAAGCGGGAAAAATTGCAGATTTCTTCCTGGAAACAGTTTTGTCATCCTTCAATGTAATAGCCAGTGGTGGATTTAATCCCTTCAAATTAGTCCCTCACTAATCCTCACTAACCTCAAACAGAGGTCACTCCTGTCCAATTTGAAGATGCATAAACAACGCTCAGTAATTGCATGTTTAAAGCCCTGAATCTCTCGTAGCCTGGTCTTTTTCACCTTAAAGTAGGCCTATGTATTATATACACATGTGTCAAAATGCATTGTTGCTCTCCCCTTGCTGGTGGATTGGTTGTCGTTTAGCAGCTTGAGTTGTGGATGGTGTCTGTGCACTTGAAGGTTTAGGTTTGTATATGTAAGCACCGATGATGTACATTTCTGGTGGAAAGGATGAGGCTAGTGAGTGCCTCTCTGGCTGTATGGCTGTGTGGGCCGCAGCGTTGTGTGACCCTCTGCTGCTATCACATCACATCTTGGCTGTTTGTCTCCGCTGTATTAGAGGATTATGCTGACCTATGCCCTTGCCCCTGGTCAAATTCGAGCTGGGTGCACTAAGCCTATATTTTGCTGATGCCAGCCGAGGGTATTGACGGTGCTTTTGGCTCCCTGTCAGCATCACCTAGTTGCTACCCCTGTGCAGGGGTGTACAGTCCACGTTAAGTGAATTTAATGTCGTGTTTTAGTGTGTTGGTGGTGTGCCATCGTCTCCTTTGCCCTTGTAATGCAAACAGCGGCTTACTGATTGCAGCACACAACAATGTAAACCGCATTTCAGTCCTCGTTCAGCCACATCCCCAAAACACACACTGGCAAGTCACGGAGCAGCACAGAACAGGCTCCATCCATAGCTCTGCCATTTTTATTTATTTTTGCACTTGAAATGATAATTGTGGTTAAATGGTGTTCTTGGGGAACCTTCGTTATCCAGAGAGATTGCAGGGAATTATTATTATTGTGTTTGCTTTCCAAAAACCCCAAATATGAAAGAGGATTGTCATAAATTCCTCTAGTCCGATGCGATCATTGACCTAAACTACAAAGAGGACCAGGTTTTATTTGGCAGCATGTGATAATCGGAGCAAGGCTGTTATTTTCTGTTATTTTGTCAAAACTCATTCAATATTAAAATGATGTTTTTTTGTTGTTGGTTTTTTTTTTACTTCAGTAATGGTTTGGAGTGTATGAGAAAGTGGAGAGTAAAACGTGGCTCTCGTTGACACACTCTTATTTATTAACAAGTATATGCCACAACACAGCAGCGACAGAACCAATGTTGTAATCGCGGTAAGGAGCAAACTGCTCAGCAACAACAGTACAGCATGTGTGAGTTTCACACTAATGGCTGAGTGGCTCAAGCAACATTTTATAGCGCATGCGGAGGTAGATAAAGCAGCTAGATGCTGACTACTGATACTTTCAAATTCCAAGCTACTGCCATTTTGTGGACTTTATGAAAATTAAACTACTACAGCCACAGCTATTTATACCAATGGTTTTTCACCTGCTGTTAATTTGAGACCCCGGTGGTTATTTTCTTTTGTAGATCAGGCACCCGGCGACTGTGGGACACTGAGCTGATCATTGAATCCCTTCACTTTGGCTGTGGATCTGTTTGCATTAGATTCCATTAGCTTTATTGGCTGTCAGTTTCATAATGTCAAAGGAAGCTGGAAAAGCCCTATTGTACACCATTCTGTCTGAAACTGGAAATATTTGGGATATTTCGTGACATTTCCAACTATACATTTATAACTTTGTGTCTCACTTTTGCAATGTCAGCATTTTTCTACAAATGAGAACATGGAACTACACTAAAGCTCACTAATAGACCCCATCATAATGAATCTTGACCCAACCACTGATCCAAACCTTTTGTTATTAAGATCTAGCTTATTAATAGACTTTGCTCTCTTTCTCTCCCTCTCTCTCTGAAATTCCAAGCTAAACAAATTCCACACTGTGCTAATGAGTTTCTACATCTTCCCTTCGTCTCCTCGGGGAGGGATGACCCCGAGGTTGCAAAGGCTTCCGGGCAAAGCGGAACTATCCTCGGGAATTTGCAAAAACCTTCTCTGCAAGAGAAGCTTATTCTCACTTCCTTTCCCCCAGTCATGAACTTTGTCCTCGAGATCTGTATGGAAACATCTCTTTGACTGAGATTCTTTAAAGAAAATGATTTGTTATGTTTGGCTTCTGATGCATGTGTTTGAATTACAACAGGATAAACATTTTCATCTGTTTGCCAGTAATCCTCAATTCACTGCATAGGCAACCTTTCATTGACCTGTAAATCCACAAAAATGGCACAGTGACTTTGCTCTCTCTTCCCCTTAAGTAAGCTAAAATAGTCAAAATGATTGATGAAAAAGCCTTTTGATCCCCAGATTCTATGGATTGCCAAAGAAATTGGGGCTGGCACTGATTCCAACATAATTCCTTATTGGAAATTTCCACCTGCGGAGATTTCCGATCCATGAGCTACATATGTGCTTTAGTGTTGTCAGCTCGTTTTGGTCAGCAACTGTAGCTAAAAGAATATCAGCAAAAGTAGCCAAAAGAGCAGAGGTGGGAGAAAGTCAGTGTTTTGCAAGTCTCAAGTCTTTAATCCCAAGTCTTGAATCAAAACTCAAGTTAAAACGTGCAAGTCCAATTCAAATCTCAAGTCAAGACAAGACAAGACGGGTCGAGTCAAGTCCCAAGTCACAGGCTTGACATTTTTGAGTCCTTAAAAGTCTTAAACATTGTGTAGTGTTTCCCAAATAAAATGCCATTTTAACAAAGTAACAATCTATTAAATTTGACAAATACAATGAACGCATTTTGAATTGTTTTATTTTTTTTAACACTTAGTCACAGAAAAGTGCTGACAAAGCATTCTGGATTCTTGTCAGTGCAAACCAGTACAACAACAAATGAACTTCTGCAGACGTTCAAGTTACATTCATTTTACCTAATTGACTTTGTGTGTGTGCACGCGTGTGGATGTGAAGAATTTTCTACCACTCTCCCGCGGTCTGGCGCTCGCCGAAATGTAAGCCACACCCTCGTTTGTTCTTAAACCTGAGCGGACATTAATATGTCAGGTAGTGCACTCCATTTTTCCCCATTTGCTTCAAGACACGGTTACTTAATTGACAGTTTTTCTGCTCTGAAACAGGACTTCCCTCTTTCCAAATATGCTGCGTAATTGCTTTAGCTCTCAGATGAACATTGATTAGCATTTCCATCTAGTAGGAAAAGCCGTTTTCTTAAATAAAACTTGCGGAAAATAATCCGCCAACTCATTTGTATATTTTGGTCATTTTAATTTAAAAGGGGATGAAACAATGTAAAAAAAAATTGAACTCTGAAAACTTGAATATACAATTTTTTACGTTAAAAAATGTCCGCTTTGAACCCTGTTTACCATGTTCGGGATTTTGAGATTATCCAAATTATGTTTCATTTCTGTTCCAAACCTTAAGGGATATCTACCTTTTATTTTCGTACTTTTCTCCACTGTCTCAAGTCATCAGCCGTTGAGTGACAAATGTGGGGTGGGAAACGAAGCAAGAAAGGAGAGAGAGACTTCTGCTAATTTAAGAATAAAGACGACGACAGCAGAAGAAGAGATTCAGCGTGCGTTGAGACAGCCGTTCTCCGGCATATGCTAGTGGCTAATTTTAGCCTTCCAGGGCAGTGCACTGTATCTCCCAACGGAGGAGTTGAACCATGGAGGGATCTGAGCATCAGCCCAGCCTCTTGTTCTCTCATCTTTTCTGTTGTGTGTGTGTGTGTGTGTGTCTGATCGCTGTCCTTTTGTGCAGAAAGGTTACAGGACAGTCACAATGGACCACGGCGGAGGGATGGGCATTCAAAGGGCCTTTAGAAACACCTGGCCTGGTCGCATTTGTACCTCAGATTTTGCATACGTGTCCAGAACAGCTTCCGGGACACATAGAATTAGAATAGTAGCCTGTGTATGCATGCTATTCATAAACATTCAAATGTTCAACTGCCAGGCCGCGGGCAAAAAAAAAATAACATACCTTACAGCCAAGGTAGTTAGTCTCATATTACTTTACTATATATTTCATTATTTTGAAAGGTATTCAACTGGTGGCACATGGGTGCCATCATGCCAGGCAGCGAGTCAAGCCGGTGGGCAACCTACAGTAAATACCACAAAAAGTTGTGGCGGTCAAACGCTAAACACAGAAACGTGCTCTTCTCTCATCTTAAAGGGATAATTCTGATTTTTTGACTTGAAGTTGTATGACATCCCCACCAGCAGTGTGCTACACCAACACTGACTTACCCCCCGATTTTGCCGTGAGTCCAGTTCTGGTCGGAGATCCGTGACGAGGAACGTACAGAAGCTCCGCTTAGTTGCTGGGGCCATTTAAGTAAAGAGTTTGGCTTCCGAAAACAATATGCGTTCAAAAAAGAGTAATACATTTGCATCACAAAAATGCCTCCTCGAAAAAATCTGACCTCACAATGCGACCTCAAAAAATGGGAACGATCCCTTTAAAAAGTATTTGATGATTTTGGTTATGTTTTCATTTAACAAAACCATTTGGATCACCAGATCATATAGTAAGGAACCACTTTTCAGTGTTTTTAAAAATTTGACTTAGAACAACACACATTAAACCCAAGCTAGCATTTATACTTAAACAATGCTAAAAACACATCATGCTCCTGTTTTACAGAAGATCTTTGTTTTGTGGTAGAGCCTTAAAAAACAGCTAAAGAATTTGGCTCTGTCTGCATTTGAATATGACTTTATTAGTTCATTAAAATTTTAAATTAAAGCTTGACTTGACATTATGTACTGTATTTGATAAGAATAACAGTAATGACGGGACCTTCGCTGTCTAAAATTGCGCCCCCTCAACAGTTAAGCTTAATTGTCCAGCTCGATACTATAATCCTCATAATTACTTTATTTTACTCTGAAAATCCCACATATCATTTGACGTGAATTAATGCCTTCCTACCGTTTTTGACGTGAACGTAAAATCACGCAATCTAACCCACGAAATAGGCCCAATTAATCAGCCATTTCATTCCTGATTAATTAGCATAGGTGCTTGGAGGGGAAAGGGAAACCATTAACTTAAAAATAGGCGGCAATTAGCCAAAATATTTCATTCCACGGATCGCCAAATGCGACGGGTTTATTACCCGAACTCACCAATCAGCGACTATCGCTATTCATATTTAACTAGAAGAAATTAAGTCTTAGTTGGAGGAATTATGGAATAGCTAACCTGGAATGAAGTAATTGGGCCATTATGCTAATGAAAGACTCCGTACGTAAATAAAACCGCTTTTCCATTCTATTTTCTAGAAATGTCCCACCCTGGTGATCCTGCGACCATCAGATTGTTACGTTCAAACTGTTAAAGATTTGATGAAAGATAGCACTAGGAGCTACTACTTTTTCGTAGTATTATATAGTACAGAAAAAATATTGGAAGAAAAATGTAAAATGATTATCATGAAACATTTATAGTAGGTATGAATGAACGGTATATGGTTTATCGATAACCCGTAATAAAATTACAGACGGTTATCGTGCTCTTTCAAAATGTAATCATCATTATTATCAGGATTAACATCTGATGCGATGTCATTTGTTTTGCTTTTTGTAGCAGTTGTAGTCAAACCGTAAATATTACAGGAAAAATAAATATTTTTAAAACGTAAAGAACTGATTTCCACAAAACTTTGTAGTAGGGATGATGTAGTATACAGTTACTCGATAAACTGTGGTAACATTTCACACAGTAATCATACTCCTTTAGTGTCTGCAAGTCTGGCGCTGACTGTCACGTTCAAAACCTCAACATGCCTCTGCAACATTATTGAACAGCTCAGCCATATTCGCACCCGCATGGCTCTCATTCATTCATTCCTCTCGTTCGTAGCACATGAGACACTAGCGTCCGGTCATCAGTAATGAAGTGCGCTGTTACGGTGACATGACATCGCCTTTTCCGAGTCGGGTGGAAATTGAGTTATCGCCTGCTCGATGGTTCTCTGGTCGGCCTCAGCTTCAGCTGGCCGTTCGAGTGGAAACGTGCTATGTGGTTGTTCATATTTGTCATGTTCCCAAAACATTTTAAGCTTGTATGACAGCTTGCATATTGTCTGGCACTTGTGCAGCTCAGTTTTAGCTTCAACTACGTGAAAGCCAAGGTACTTCCAGACGCTCGCTTTAAATCCAGCGGGTGCGGATCGGAGATTACTTTCAGCCATTCTGGTGGCGTCTTAGATGCACCGCCATAAACTGTCCGGGCGGCACTTTGTTGTTTTTTGTTTCGCCAGCATCGATTATTGACATTTATGAAGCGATTACTAATCGTCAGTGACCGCATCGTGATGCATCTAAGAATCGATTATTTCCCCCACCCCTACTACGGACACAATTCAAGCAGATTTTCAGCAAATTTGAACAATATAGTGTAATACGGATAACATGATAATAGTGATCATTTTGGTTCGAATGATCATTGTACCAAAAAAATCATAATGAAAGTAGCCTGCATTTTTGTTGATAGTTCGGATTTAGCCCAGTTATAAATAGATATTTAAATGGTCATTATAGCATTACTAAAAAAAATAAACCTTACAGTGGGTTAACCTTTCTTTTGCACAGTACTACTGTAAGTGGTCCTCCATGTGCGTTTCTTCGAGCCAGTTTGTTTTGGAGTGCGGCCACGTTGAATTATGCACAGCTCGACATCTGCGAGTGCAGCACAAACTCTCCAGTGGCGACCAAATTCTCAGGTGGCCAAACAGGTCCATTTTGTCTGCATCTGTGAATATTTGATTTGTATATTTGTGACGCTTAAACTGCACTTTTTTGGGGAATTTTGCCCATGATCCACAATCCTTATGTGAAACATGAACACATATTTCTTTCCTTTTTCTGTGCGTTCTGACGAGAGAAAACGAGTTGGTATGAGCCAGCTAGCATTGCACTTAATGGGAGGTAGCTATTTTTACTATGAAGACCTCTTAAAAAAAACCCTCTAACAATGTTTTATCGTTTTATATACATGCTGTGATCATGCATTAACAAGTACATTGATGATAACATGTAATATTTACAGTATCTTGCTGTATTTTGATGATTTAAAACATTACCAAACCTTCTTTTACACGCGCATTGATTTCCCATAGCCCATTGAGCTAACGCTACTCCCGTCAACAGCAGCAGCACAGAAACAGCGATGGCACTTACAATGCCGGCTCTCATGGGGATGGCTGTGTCGTCCAGCACAAGCCTTGTGCTCCAGTCCTCAGGTAAAAAATGCTGACAGCAAACGAGCATCTTGTTGAGTCTTCGTAGGAAAATTGAGAGCCAGTAGTATCCACTCTTCCGTTTGTCCCATTGCAGTGGCTTGAGATGTTGTGTGTGACGCTGAGACGAGCGTGGCGTCGTGTTACTCCGCCAGATAAATCTATTTATTATTTAATAATATTATTATATTATGTAAATGGAACACTGTTTTTTTAGGGTTTTTTGTTCGAGCTTTAGCATCAAAATAGGTACCTCCCATGATGTGCATTGTTAGCCGGCTAATACTAACTCATTTTCTCTCGTTAGAACGCACAGAAAAGGGAAACAAATTAGTGTTCATGTTTCACATAAGGATTGTGAATGATGGGCAAAATAAAATTTAAAAAAGTGCAGTTTTCCATTAAAATGTCAGTGCATGGTTTTGCATCTAACCGACTCTCTACTTTGTCTCTCGACAGATTTTCCACATGACCTATGACCTGGCTAGTGCTGTGGTAAGAATATTTAATTTGATAGGCATGATGCTGCTTCTGTGTCACTGGGATGGATGTCTCCAGTATCTGGTGCCTCTCCTCCAAGACTTCCCCCCTGACTGCTGGGTGTCCTTAAACGGTATGGTTGTAAGTATGACGCTTTTTTCTTTACTCTTTTCTTTGTTCGTTTTGGCACTGCTGGCTTCCGTTTACATGTGTTGGTGTTGAGAATGAGGCGGATTTCACTGTTCCGCTACATTTTGAGGTTTGTTACTTTAGCTAGACTTGTAACTGGTACCTGCAACATACATATTGCTGTATCACTGCATCGCACTAGGGAGAAACACTCAACTTATAGTCATCTGATATTTCTTCATGCGCAGAACACAGGTCACAGTTATATTTGAATCACGCTGACATTTTGTGTGTTTTTAACAGTACTTGAGATCTCAACATTGGTTTGGTTTGGTTTGGTTTGGTTTAGTTTATTTGAACATGAAGGTTACAATGGAATACATCTCGTGAATCATTTTTTGACAGTTCCACATGTCCAAAAGGAGTAGGAAGAAGCAAAGCTTATTTAATCCTACCCCCCATCCATTCTACATCTAGTACAGTACATGTAGTTCACTTCCTGGATTCCATGTCATGTTTTCAGTGATAGTCAGGATAACACATAATAGATAACGGTGAGATAACCCTCCCCCCAAAAAAAGAGAGAATATTCATAATAATGATAATATGATGACAATACTAAATAAATAAATAAATAAATAAGAACAAAGCTTTTTTTTTTTTTTTAAACACAACAAAGAAAATTATAAAAAAAATAAATAAATAAATAGAAATAAATAAATAACAAATAAAATTTAATTAAATAAATAAAAAATAAAATAAAATAAAATAAAATAGAAAATAAAAAAATAAATAAATAAAATAAAATAACAAACCTGACAGAACAATCAGGACTCTTCTGCCTTGTATTTGGCAAACATCAACTGCTTGTATTGTTTTTTGAATTTGCTCATCTCTGTACATTGTTTGAGTTCTTTACTCAATCCGTTCCATAATTTAATTCCACACACGGAAATGCTATGGGTTTTCAGCGTTGTTCTCGCATATAAATGTTTTAGGTTTAATTTTCCTCTAAGATCATATTTCTCCTCATTGGCCAAAAATGGTATTGCTGGGCTTAAATTTTGAGGAAATGTTGTTTAAAAATGTTTAAAAACGTAAGCATTTAGCTCTGGTATGTTTTTAGAGTGTCTTCTTGAAAATGTGTCCCAATACAACTTTTTCATTTCAGATACAATTCAAAATATTACAGCAAAAACTACATTACAAAAACTACATAGTGTGCATTGACAGAGTATACTGTAGTTTAATACATGGCGGAAGTCATGCCTCTCTTTAATACAGCTGACAAGACAGAATTTCAAGAAATGCTCCAAACGTTTTATAGACATTATGAATTGCCTGCCAGAAAATGCACCTCACAAAAGGCAATTCCACAACTTTACAAAGTAAAAGGTGACATATTCATGGAAATATTGCGTTATTATGGTATTGCGAGGATCCTTGTGTTTTGTGCTGCTTCGGATTCGCACTGAGCTTGGTCGGGTTGAATTTCCCCGGTTCTGTGCCACTGTGTGAGGGGCGCCGTTTTTTTTTTTTTTTCAAACTTCGACGTCACTCTTGCCAGCAGGTTACCACACGCTTTTGTTGTGACCACTTGGGCTCTACCCGGGCGCTGCTGGGTAGAAGTGTTGGAGCAGACTGTGGAAGGGACTGCTTGTATCTGTATCTGTGAGTGCTGATATTGGAGATTTTAGATGCTGATATTGGACCGATAGCTGATTATATTACATCCTGAGTTGAAAATTCTTACTGTAAAAATATATTACGGTGCCCATCAGGTGCATGTCTATCATTTTTTCTAAAAAAAAAAAACAAAACAAACTTTATGTCTTAGCATCCCCCCCAGAGATTGCATTTGTCTCCAAATTGATGGGAAATAGCTTGTTGACAGTTACATACAGCAGTGGTTCCCAAACAGACACGTACCCCCTAATCCTGCACACTTGAGAAACATAAACCTTTTCTAATCTTCATTAACTTGAAATATTTAACCTGATTAATTGCTGAATTAATCTTATAGTAAGTAAGTAATTCTGGTTCAAAAATGTGTATTTTGCATGGTCAAATTTTGATAGAGGACTGATAAACAGATAAGTATTCCTCCTACATATCTTTTATTTCATCCGCATGTTGGGATCCTTCCACTTGCAATCGCTATGATTTAAGTCTGCACATTAATTTGAAACCAAATTTTAAAGGGAAAGTTTAACAAACATGATAGAGTATCCAAAGTACAAAAGTACATACAACCAGCAATAAAACCTCATTTTGGGGGGAATCCCCACTCTCTCATCCTGGCACGCACATACTCTATCTACATTGACAGGTTTTCACAGCGCGGGGATTGGAAGACCAATATAAATGAAATCGTAAAGATTAAACACTCTTCATGCGCAACATAATCGTGAAACTTACTTACTTATTCATATAACTAACACAGAGCAATGAAGAACGTCATGCTCTGTCTCCTTTCTTCTTTCCGCTCTGACTGTGCGCTCTTTAGGTGCACTCGGAATTGTGAGAGTTGGTAAGCTAATTAGGCAGGCACGCTCGTGATTGAAGCTTACAATAGAGATGTTAAACACAATGCGAATTACATTGATAGTAGATGTGATGTTACAGTTTATCTTCTCATAGGACAATACTGTAGAAATGAACTTATTGTCTAAGTAGCTGGCAACACAAGTGCGTAGCAATATAATTGTATCTTGCCTACAGTCAAGCATGGTGGTTGAAGCGTCATAGCCTGGGGCTGCACGACTGCTGCTGGCACTGGCGGAGCTGCGGTTCATTGAGGGGAAACATGAATTCCAACACGTACATGGGGAAATTGGCAGTTTTCCAAGCTGATAAGGAGCCCAAACACGTTAGGGTTTGTCCGCCTCCTCAGCCGTGGAGAAACAGACCGCTGTTGTCCACTCAGAGTGACGTGATGGTGTGGAAGCACGCACAGTCCTCCTAGGTGATGCAGATTGTAAACGCTCGCCTCAGGACGTCTCTTGCCTTCTCATCCCCCCGCCCCGACAAACACTTGCGCGCTTCCACATGCAAACAGACGTCAGCTCTCCTCAGCATCACATCTCTACTTTTCGTGGCAACCACGTGATCCCAATTCCACCGTGCATTATTCATGCAAACAAACACTCCTCTGTTTGCACCGAAATGACTGTCACAGTTCATCCTGATTATGTACACAAAACTGTGGAAACACCACCATTTGCCACACATTATTAAACGATGATGAACTCATCTGCAGTCATGCAAAAAACCTAATGAACAGTCCAAATATGCGCTGCACCTCTCGTCCTGAATAAATCTCACATACTGCCTCATTGGGATCAATATCGAATCATGTAAAAATCCTAATTAGCTGCACCCCTGCGTGGCATCATTTGCATGAAGTGCTTTAGCCACCACAGGAGGTTCTCAGTGAAAACTAATAGAGAATAAGTCTGTGTTAGAGTTTAAAACAAGAGGAGTTTAAAGCAGAAA
This sequence comes from Dunckerocampus dactyliophorus, assembly GCF_027744805.1. Classification (NCBI taxonomy): domain Eukaryota; kingdom Metazoa; phylum Chordata; class Actinopteri; order Syngnathiformes; family Syngnathidae; genus Dunckerocampus; species Dunckerocampus dactyliophorus. Next base: position 17,904,000 of record NC_072835.1, on the reverse strand, counting down.
GAGCCTGGTGACATGTTGAGACGGCAGCTGTGTGATAGCGCACCTATATATAGCTCTCACAGGGAACGGGAGGGTGATGCTTATATGATGAATTTATATTTACCACAGATGCAAGGATGGCAGAATTCTTGCCTGGGCTTGTTTGTGCAACTGTTACGCCAGAAACCATAGGGAATTTTCGAACAAAAAGAAGTCTCTGCTTGCGAACTTCTACATCCCCGCTATTCATGGGGGTTACGATCAAAGACTAGGTGTCAGTGATGTTACTGTAATGTTCAGTGAGACACACAAAGACCAGACTTTGCCGGAACAAAAGGCTTTTATTGCAGGTTTGAATGATCCCACAACAGGCACAATAATCCCTAATAAAAATCCCTACACTGTTGCTGCAGTAACTCATGCCAAGGTAAAACTCAACAACCCCCACCCAAAACTCAACTGAAACCCCACAATGTCACTTCTTGTGCGCCTCTATTTCAGGTCCCCCAGGGAACACATTTATAGTAACACACATTTATGTCTTAATAGCTTATTTTCTGTTATTATATCTACTATATTGGGTAATACGAGTGTAAAGGTGACTATAGAGATTTTATTTCATGTCTAGAGGGCTCTAAGTATGTTAAAACCCGTATTTAGAAGGTCGTAAACAGGTTTTCTATGCTCTAACTCTGAAAATATTCCATTTATATATAAGGAATCCTACTTAACGGAAATTCACACGGTCGGGTCTTGATCCAATTAACCGCGATAAACTGACTGATCGTGAATTTTCCCCACAGTAGTTGAAATCCCATCGCGAGTTTGTGTTGCGCAGTCCAGTCTTTTTGTTGTTTGGTTATTAAAAGCAAAAAAACATGTCTTCTACATACGTTTGCCATTCTGTGCTTCTCAAATATGGTATAATAGTGTCTACCGTTATCTGGCATCAAAGTTTGTCTTTGGTGCATGTCTGCCCTCCACTGAGTCCCATTCTGCTTGTAATAGTCCGGCCCAGCAAGGACTGGAGATACTGCCGAGTGGGACAGTAGTAGGACTGTTATCTGCTTGACTAATGGCCTTAGAGTAGCTTCTTAGTCCTAAGCGGCCGCATTTACTTAATCACCAGACAAGATAATGTTGCTGTGTCAGGTGAGAGGGCGATGGGGCTGTTGGGATGACTTTACAGCGTAAGGACTTTGGTCTACATCCTTCTCCTGCCAAGTCCAAGCTTAGAAGAAGAGGAAGGCAACTGGGTAGCTTTTCTTGTGTGTAAGTAGTGTAGTTCGACACACTTAATAAACAAAATGCTTTTGTCCACTTGCCAAAAGTTTGGTTCAGTACAGTATGCATTTTTCCAGTGTTTCCATTGTCAAACGTCCCATATTATACTATTTGTCAACAATTTAAAATAAGTGTGATGCTGGAATTTACACCGTCTAAAAGTGCTTTTAGTAAGCTCTTCTGGCAACATGCCATTTTGTGTGTCTGTAGCTTTAATGCTAATGAGCTGTGTTTGTCCACAAGTGTGTGGCTCCAAGAAGCGCTACATTGCACCTTATCCACTTTTTACATATACACTAACTCTGCACTTGTCCAACGGAATAGATGCCATATGTCACACACAACAACAACGTGACATTAAGTGAGTGAGTGGAACAGGACCACACAAACGTTAGCAACACTAGCATAGCTATGTGAGCTACGGTGCTAACGTTACAGTTCCGTTTTAACAGCAACAGTTAGGTTCGCCTATTCACTGAAGAAACACAAACCAATCAGATTTATAGCTCCCACATCTGTAGCTGATTGACAGATAGCTGGCAGAGCACCAGGCTTTATTTTAAGATGTGTTGCAAAGCCTGGTTTATTTATTTATTTATTTATTCCAAAGCTAGCTTCTGTGAAGTGTATACACGGGCAGGGCCGGCTGCCCCATCAGGCAATATTGGCAGATGGTAAGATTGCCGTGGCCTCTAGGGGGCGCCAAAAAATCAGGGGGAAATTCATCATCAATCTCCCTCCATTGTTTTCTATGCCGCTTATCCTCATTTGGGTCGCGGGGGTATGCTGGAACCTATCCCAGCTAACTTTGGGCAAGAGGCGGGGTACACCCTGGACTGGTCGCAAGCCAATCGCAGGGACAATCATTCACGCTCACATTCATACCTATGGACAATTTAGAGTCGCCAATTAAACTAACATGCATGCTTTTTGACGGTAGGAGAAAACCGGAATACCCGGAGAAAACCCACACAAACACGGGGAGAACATGCAAACTCCACACAGAGATGCAATCCATGCTATGGCATAGAAACAGGAGTTCAGAACATTCAGAGTGACATTTTTTAAGTTATAGTTATATGCTGCCCCCACGACCCGATCTCAGTCTAGTTAAATAAAAATGTTTTAAAAGTCAAATAAATTGAACGGTATTTGTCAAAGAAATGTAAAAAATAAAAACAACAACAACGACTAATATGTCCAAACCTTGTGATGAATCATGCGATGGCAATGATGCTGTGTACAGTGTAAATCATTCACGTCTCGGCAATCCACAAACCAAACCAAATGGAACTGAACCAGGCTTAGAGGCTCTCAGTCAGTCAGGTGTCGTGGGCCATTTTTTTCTATGTGTCTTCCCAAACCTTCCAAAATGATATGGATGCACCGGTTGTTGTTGTTTCTTTCTTTTGGGGTTGTTTCATTCATTCTGACTGATAATGATGCCAGGCGCTGACTCAGAAATGTGCTCAGAAAACGCTGGGATTATTTCCACCGGAGCTGTCAAAATGTCAGACGTGTCAACCAAAGACGGCGCCCTGATAAGGCGTTTTTTTGGGGGGCGGTGGGGGTGGAGCACTTGCCTTTTTATCGTGAGGGTACCTGTGATGACAGGCAACGACGGGGCCGTTTCTCTTCCTTGTTTTGAGTAACCCTTGTGCTAATCAGGGAATGGAGAGGTTGACGTTTGAGAGTGCAGCAAAATAGAAGACAAAGCATCTTATTTGGCAGAACGCCATTCACACTGAAGACCATCCACGGCTGAAATATGTCGGGGAATGAAACCAGAGTGGGCTGAGCACTCATGAGACAGTTAGCATCACTGTCTAAAACTCATGCCTGCCTGCAGATCCATTCTCACGAGTTCAAAGTCCGCTTTGCCTTCTGTGCATGGTCGGGAAGAACAGCTTGTTTTTTAAACTTGATTATGTAATTGGCAAATGAATATTGTGCATCGCATTCCGTTTTAGCCACGCATGGGACAGCTTGCCGGATTTTAGTGAGTTATATGATTGAGTAATTAGAAGAGTTAAAGCGGATGTTGTGTCTGCTAATGTCGAAACGGTAAAGAGAATACGCCTACAACAGCATTTTACGTATGAAAAAAGCATATAATAAAAGGAGAAGTTTACACATACTCACCATGAGCATGAATATCGTTGCAATTTGCGGCTTTTTGTGCTTTATTTGGACCGTTCTTTTTGCAGGGTTAAATCATTATACAACATTCATCTTCAATGATTTTTAAAAACATGAATTGAGGGCACAAGTTTGAATTTATTTTTGATTGTCTCTAATTTACACAGGCTCAAAAATAGACAAACACCCCTACTAATACTTGGTTGACTGTCCCTTATCAAGTTTCAGCTCAACCACATGCTTTTTGCACCGATCAACAAAGTTGTGGCCCACTCCTTTTGACATAATTTGTAGCGTTCATCAATTGACTGAAACAGTTTACAGACTATTTTTCATTCTCACAGGAATAAGGAAAGAATGCGTCCCTCGGGTTGCGTACTTTTATCTGGTCGCACATGCGCAAATGCCAACACAGCAAACAGGCGATTCCGGCGCATGATTACCAAAATAAAGCGTAGTGAAACATTTTTAATATATATATATATGTTCTTTTTCAAACTAATTGTGGTCAATATGTGCACAAATAATAAGCTACATACAGTATGTATCTATATAGCATTTACATCCATTCATACAATATATAACTTAACATTGTTTTCAAATAAAAAAACAACTCATTTTGAAGGTGTGGCGGCATTTATTTTGCCGTGGCGGTGCGCCACGATCAATTACATGTTTCGGAAACCCTGACGTCATCGAGGCCTCCCTGCTTAGGCTGCTGCCCCCACGACCCGATCTCAGATGAGCGGTAGAAGATGGATGGATGGATTGATTTGCATTATTTCTTATGGACAAACTTGATTCAGTTAGACTACCTTTCAGTTTGAGTCGTACCTTCTGGAACGGATTAATGGCGCTAACAAAGGTTCCACCTTTGTATCATTCGTTGGTCTTGTCACACAGTTTCAAGTTTCTTAGTTCCTTTCATGGCGATGCGGTTTTGCGACAAAAAGAAGACAGCCCAAAATTATTTTTAAAAAATGATTATGGTTGTTCACACGGGTGATTGCAATAGTTTGACAAAGATTTGGGATGAGATTTAGTCCTTAAACATGTGATAATGAAGCCTGCCAGTGCCAGTGCATGTCAGTGCTCTACTTTTAAACAAAGGCCGAGCTGCTGGAGGATGAATATTCACTATGTTGCTTATTTGGCGGCATGCAGCGTTTAATTAGAACAACTCGCAAAGCAGCTTGAATACATTTGCTGCGTTCACCTCATTTGTTAAAAGCCCAAATTCCAGGCGGAAGCCACATTGTTTTTGTATGTGTGTGGAAGAAAACGTGTTAATACGGCAGTGAGTCACTATCCATCCCCAGATGACCGAGGGTTACGTGACAACGGGATGCACGACCCGAGGACTTTTCCTGATGATTTGTTTATAACGTAGCGATGGATGGAGAATATCAGTCGTTTGACTGGTGAAACAAAATCAATATGTATGATTGGCCTCATCATGTACCTTCTGTGAGTCATTGAATACAAATGAAACTGATGCAGCCCCAAAAAAACAGCAGTTAGTTCAGCACACTGGTGTGAAAAATAATAACTACATTATCATTTGTTTTTCTGGCACCACACAGAGCCCACGTAAGGCGGGAACTCTGTGTACAGCACATTGTTGAAGCCTTTTCCATCCACATTTCAGCATAAAAACAGTGTGGCTCTCGCATTTTAGAAAATTACAAAATGACTTCCTGCATGATAACAAAGTCGTTTCAGCAGCCGTGTCTATTCACGCCACATACTATTTATCATGGTGTCCCAATAACCTGCCATCACTACTGCACGCTGCTCCTCCTTTTCCTGTAATGCCAAGCTGCTTAAATTGGAGCGTTACCATAATGACGTATTTCCATTAATTCTAGGCTCCAGTAATTCCTCAAATAGTGGCCTCTGTTGTACAGTAATTTAATGCTGCTTGAGTAAATAAACGCAGCACCTCAGATACCTTGCAAAAACTTAAATCCAAGCAAAAAAAAAAAAAAATAGTTTCAATAACTGGTCGATTGCAATAAAAATTGATAGAATATGTCTCTGCCCTCTGCTTCATTGATCACCATTATTTTAAAATTAGCGTCATAACTCCAGCCTTGTTGTTTGCTAACAACCTTTAAGTCCCTTTTTTCTCAGTGTCGCCAGGACACGTGTGTCTGCGTGTGCGAGTGACAGGAAGAAAAGCTGTGACTTGCTTGGTAATTTAAAGTAATTTGACACCTCCTGTTGGTTTGCATGCATAAATCTGAAGACCTCGACTATAAGACAACCTGGGTTTTTTTTCTGATTAATTTTCATTGTGATACACCCATGTACCATAATTTCCGGATTATAAATGTAAAAAAATAAATTTTTTGACTGATGCAATTTATATTCCAGAGGGATTTATAGTCTGGAAAATACACACTCAAAATAAGCAACGTAATCTTCTAACAGAACAAGAACATTTTATTTGCAGATTATAGTATATAGTACAGCACAGATTTTAGTGCATATTACTTAAGATAAGCAAACTGATTTAACATAGAAAGTTCCTGGTAATAAAAAATATCTTATATCTTACTTAATCTTGCTTACTGCCTGAACAGCACGCACGGCATCTGTAAAGCTTTTACATCCGAGTTTCAAGGGAGTGTGCTGCTAAATATTTAAAACTTTGCACAAATAGAACAAATGAATAATCTGATGTCTGCCTGTGAATACTCTCATGCATCCAGTCATTGCATTCTCAGGGCATTCAGTCAATCAAACTGGACTGTTCAGGTTGTCTTAGAAGACGTTTTGTCTCTCATCCGAGCAGGCTTCAGCAGTTCATGCTCAAAGACAAGGCGGGACACACACCAGTCAGACTAGATAGGACAGCTCCAGTCTGAGAGTTTGGTGCAAGATGCAATGTAGTTATCCTCTAAAAAAGGAGGCAAGTGCAGACATAAATGGTTGGCTCTGGTTGGTGTCAAATGACTATCGTTAGGATACAATGGAGTGGGGCCTCTTCATTAGCATCCCATTCAGATGTAATGATGTTCATGGACCCACCTGAAACCAAGGTAGCTGTGCCTTGTTTATTTGTTAGAGGCAGAATGACTAAGATAGTCTGTCAGGACGGGATGAAAGGACAGCATTGTATGTGGAAGAAAGGTGGCGTCGTAGACCTCCCCATCTGTTCAGAGATGGCTTCTCAACCTTAACGTAGATGGCTTCCCTCAATCCTTTTCCAAACATCCTTCTTTTCTGTCAAGAATGTGTATGTTTTTGTCCTCAGAAGAGTGCTCTTTCTCTTTGAGGTGCAGGGAGACCACAGAGTCTCGACATGAAGAACTGATGAAGCCTGCTCGCATGAGAGGCCAAACGTCTTCTAAGACAACCTGAACAGTCCAGTTGCGATCAACTGAATGCTTTGAGAATCCGATGTCTACTCACCAGGCGTGAATTAGCGAGAGAACTGGGACAAAAGATAGAAATATTAGTAATAGAGGCTTTGATGAAAAAAAACAAAAAAAATGATACATATAAATTTGTCATACATCATTTAAATTAGGCCTCATTATTAATTGGTGGAAAAATGTTGAAAAAAATATTTTTTATATTTCAAAACGCATTTGTACTGTACAAATTTAAATCTAAATTGCAAACAAAATTCTCTTATATATATATATATATATATATATATATATATATATATATATATATATATATATATATATATATATATATAATGTTTACGTTATAGGGTTTTTATGTTATACGAAGCGTAAAATACATGTAAATAGCCTAATCCATTCCAAGATCTTCCCAAACTCACCCCCTTGGCACTTCGAAATATTCAAAGTCCACCAAATATGGCGGGAAAATATAAGAAAACGTTAACATAAACATAGTAGAGTAACATTCCAATATAAAATAAGGTAATAAATAAGATTACTCTAAATGAAAAAAACTGAAAAAACAAAAACAATCCTACCGTTCACGAGATGTCTTGATCAGGAGCGCAAGTGGAGGCAGAAGGAGGAGTTGGAGGAGGACTAGCCGTAGTCGAAATGCGACTCAAAGAGTCTAAGAGTCAGCTGGTCTCACAGACAAACGCACACGCACTACACGATAATGCCGTGTGCAAAATTTTAATTTGTAACTTAACTTAATGACTGCACAGTAACACGTAAACTAAAACTAAATCGAATTTCTGAACTTGCACCGACTTGACGCTGTACGTTATATGGAATTTGTTACGTAATACGATGCCAAAACTTTACAGAAATTCTTTACGTTCAGTGGAATTTACGTAAAAGAAGGTTTACATTATGCGAGGTACTACTGTATATATATATTTTTTAAAAACTATAATAGTAATCAAAGTAGTTGGATAAGAACATGTTTAAAATGTTGGCATTGGTTTTTGCAATGTCTTTATTTGTCTCCAAATAATGTTCCAGCTTACAATAAATGCCTTACCCCTAATAGAGCCCGGTATTCAACCACAATACAGCATGATTTATTTATTAATATGCTTAATAAAACCGTCATAGCGTGAAGCCGCGAAATTCAAAGCGTGAAGTGGCGAGGGACTTTTTAATGACTTCTCTTAATGTGACATGCACTGCATTTTTAAGTATGTCAATCCATCCGTCCACTTTGAATTTTATATAAAATATGCCCTAAAACACTACTAATATTTACAACAACCTTAAAAAAAACAACAACTGAACGCAGCGCAATTCCCAGTTGTCCTGGCCGATGTGACCCCGAGTGCAAACAACAGAATTGTATGACAAAGCAATTACATCGTGCAACATTTCCTAGGGTAGAGCCTTGCAGACGCAGCTCTTCTATATATCTGCACACTAACAACGTACCAAGTGCAGTGAGTCACAGCAGCTTATCTCGCAAAAAAACTACTTTTTTTTCTCCCCTTTCCTTGCTTTTCCGTGCATGAAAAAGGGTGAACACAAACATTGGGCCATGTGGCTCAATAAACAGTCATCTCAGCCACGCATACAATGCTGCAATGCTAACACGTGTGAAAAGGACACCTCGTGACCTGGCAAATGTCATTTGTTCCGGCGACAGGATCAGCTGGCTTTGTGTTCTCCTTGCGTGCAAATGGAATAGTCGGTGTATATGCTTTATGACGCAAAGAAGGAAGAAGTTGCTCACACAAGACGAAAAAAAAAAGACACATTTTCTCATCTGTCTCCATTAGAAACAACTAATCAGCATGTAGATGAGAAGTGATGAGTCATCCCGGCCAGATGATTATTAGCTGTGCAAAAGCATCCCAGTTGGATGGAAGAGCGTGGCATCTGGACATGATTACCTGCGCCAAGGCAGCTGGATCCTTGCAAAGATCAATAAAGACGCTTCTGGTTGGGACATGGTAGCATGTCACTGAAATAGACAAGAAATGAGATTTCTTTCATTAGTTATTCCCTAGCTCTCCCGAATAAGAATATGCTCCGTCAACATTTTTTTCATCACAAGCTAGCACAAGCAGCAGGTGTTAAACTAGAAAGTCGTGAAATTTGCCTGTGATTGGAACATACTGTACTGTCGTGTAGGGTGATGGCGTTCACAGATGAATCCTCGATAGGTGCCTTCTCTTTGCTCGAGGGAAGGTTTCACTTCTGCAGAAAGTTTCTATGTTAATGAGGAGGATGGGTGCTGCTGTGACTTCTCCAAAGGCAAAGGATATAGGGGTAGATGAGAAAGTAGAGTAGATGGCACCATACCAGAGTGTTTTCCGTCAATGTCTTTAATAAACTACGATAAACTTTTAACACTCGAAAGTCAAATTGTGTTTGTAGCTGCATGCTACAAGTGCGTCGTCTCCTCTAATGGATCAGTGAGTTATTACTAGATAATCCTACCTTGTTCAAGTGCCTGCAAATTAAATGACTGTTACTAAATTACAAGAACTAATACATTTGTGTAGGCTCAAGGAATGAATCAGCAAAATATGGGATCTCTAAAGATCGCATTGACCCAAATATAAGACAGTATTTTTATCGTAAACAGTGTGAAAAAGGCGGGTCAACTTATATTCAGGGCTTGATAGATTTATACATGCAAACCACTTCTACCCAAGCAAGTCAGAGCATTTCTTCTTCTTGGACAAGTTAGCACAGATAAGAGGAATTATGACGCTAATATTAAGATAATGGTCAACTGCAGAGCAACTAAGAAATATTTTATTGATACTACTGTTGTCTACTACTAGTTGACTACTACTGTTGATGGCGTTTTTATATGGGTATCACAAGATCTTGTGTCACAAGGTCTCACGAGATTAAAACGTTACAAGAGTTCTCGTTAAGAAAAAAAAAAGTCTCACAGGCACTGGTGCGGGGACGATAAAGAAATGAATTAATAACGGTATAAATGGAAACGAAGTTGATCATTTTGCCGGCCTCAATATATTGCCATGTGAATGTCTGTTTTCCTCGTCTCTCGGCTCCAAACAGGCAGGAAGAGGATTCACTCTGTTCATTGGTTTCAGCACCGTGGCGCATTTGTTCCACAGAACAATGGCGTGGACGGAGTGAGCCTTTTTATTACTCATACAGTCTCTTTGTCTTGGTGGGTGGAGGCGAGGCCGGAAGCATACCCACAGAGTGCAGAAAAGTGTAACATAGTAGAAATGAAATATGTTTTATATTTTTTCATTGTACTTTTGTTAAAAGTTATGTTAAAATCTCCTCCCGTCTCCTTCCTGTAGACCCAATCTTGTGTATCACACACACAAAAGCACTCAGCCTGACACATCTACCTTTATGTTTACGGCTTCACAGACAGTTAGAAAACATAGAACTCTTAACATTGCACGTAACTTCTGGGTCGCTACATCATCAGTGTTATGGTTGATTTTAAACAAGCGTGTAATAAACTCCTCTCTACAGGCAAGTATGATTTTGTAGTGACCACAAAGTTTTGTGTTGTGTTAAGAGTTTGTGATGTCAGGCTGTTTGTGTGGCCGTGAATGCTTAGCGTGCTTGTGTGTGTGTGTGTGTGTGTGTGTGTGTGAGACGACGGCTGTGTTCGCTGATGCTTCTTTGGCTACGGTTGCTGATATTCTTCCAGCTGACCACATTAAAGCGCAGACGTGGTTAATGTACTGAAAATCTCAGCAAGTGGTACCGGAACCCCGGGCTCCATCCCTAAGACCAGTGGTTTCTTGCTTGCAAATTACAATTTTTAGGATTTGAGCTACAAGAACTATTTTTTTTTTTTTAGGTACTAGCAAAATATGGGACCTCTAATTATGTTAATTATTTAGACCAGGGGGGTCCAATGTCCGACCTGATGACCTTTTGTAGCTCGCAGCTTGTTTTTTGTTGTTGCATTTTATATTCTAAAAATAAAATTAAACTCAGCCATCAAAACATTACAAAGGGGAATTAAGGCCACACTGAAAAGACAAAAAGAGTTGATGGCGCCGCTGTGTTTGGCTTTCGGCTTTCTCTTCTGCACACTGGTTTTTAATGTTTTTAAAGACGTGTCACCGTTATTATTTATGATCGCTTTACACTCCTTGATATCCGCACCGCATCAATTGGACTTAGACAGTCAAATGTTCCACCACCATTCCTGGCGTCTATACTACCGCTGCTGAGACGTTCCATCGGCTTACTTGCCGGCGAATCACTCCGTGGAAGACGCGGAAAGAGGTGTGGATTACACATCAGATTGAGGACCTACCTGGCTTTACAAGACATGACGGTTGACATAGACATGATGTGGCAGCGAGATCACCTCCTTTGTGGGTTTTTTTTGGTGTTATTTCTTGAATTCAATAGTGTTTCTTGTGTTCTTTTTCAAATGAAAGCATTTGCAGCTTCCTTTGGCTCCGTTTCGGGTTATTTTGCTGCAAAAGAAAAGCAGAGACTTGACTTGAGAAACACGATTGAGTTTAAGAAATATGACAAAACACAAAGGTGGTGTTTGTGTTGATGTTGCTTCATTGGAAGCATAAGTAACCTTAAATGTTCATTTATCCTTTTCTTTCTTCATTTATATGCATTTTGCATCGTTTTCTTCATGTAAAACAATAACGGTAAAACCATAAAAACAAGTTTTGTGTTCATGTTTCTGGCTTTCTGGAACGGCTTAATTGGATTTACATTATGTTTTATGGGAAAATGTATTGGGTTAAAAGTACCTTTCAGTTTTCTGCATTGAATTAATGACGCTAACCAACGTTTCACTGTATTGCGGGAAAAAAAAAGCTGCATTCAAGTAATTACCGTTCGCCCTCTTTGAAGCGCCACCCGTTATTCGGCCTCTTATCGTTCCCCGTGGACCACATTGCTCGTGTAGTGTCTCCCGGTGTTTGCGCAGCTTTAATCTGATTAATCACGAGTCAACAATGCCATAAAAAAGAAGACGAGTGCTCCCGAGCACAGCCGGACACACCGCCGGTTCATCGTGGCGGGCCGCTATCATCGTGTGGCTCAAGGCTCTGAAGGGAAATGACTCCCGCCCTGTGCGCTCATTTGTAAGATGGAGGTGTCCCGTGACTAAATCCTCAATTTGGAAGTGCATACACACTCAAGTTGATCTGATGCATGACTGTCAGTGAGTCCCGGTGTGATGTGTTCAGGACCGCAGCAGCAGAAGTGCCGCCATCTCTCTCCCAATGAATCCAATTACACAACACAATCCCATCCTTGCTTCCTTCTCTAAGGGAAAAGACGCTTCAGACTTGTGTAAATAATGCAACTTTTTTCCAGCGCTGAACTGTTTTTCACCCCTCAGCAAATGGAAAATGAATCAGAGCAGGTAGAAGAAAAAGAAGTGAACGCTGAAAGAAAAGTTCAGACAGTGAGCGAGGGCATTAGGCTGTGAGGCGTATGGAGACCATGTTGGCACAATGCTGCGGAGAAGTTCAGTGATCCATCAAAGAGAAGCCTCTCTGTCCTCGCCTTGCCTCGCAGTAACTTCCTCTCCACCCCTTTCTTTTTCTCTATCTCTCCATCCATTGCAGAACGTTTCCTGGGGCAAGCAGTACTCGTACGCCCTCTTCAAAGCCATGAGCCACATGCTGTGCATCGGCTATGGTGCCCGGGCGCCAGTGAGCATGTCTGACCTGTGGATAACCATGCTGAGCATGATTGTGGGCGCCACGTGCTACGCCATGTTTGTGGGCCACGCCACGGCTCTGATCCAGTCCCTGGACTCTTCACGCAGACAGTACCAAGAGAAGGTAAGGACGGGATGCTGGTCTACCTCTCGTTTGTTAGGGTTTTCAAACTATTTTCTATAGAGAGACAAAGGTGAAGGTGAAGGTGAGTTGCAGCTCACCTCTTCTCATATTATGTTGTTTTACTCTCAACACCCTGTCAAAAGTGTAGCAAAAAAAGACATAAAAGCCAAAGAAGAAGCTAAATCTGCGCAGTTAATACTGTGATTCTTTTTAAACTGAGTGTTTGTGAGGTAAGGTACGCTGAAATCTCAAAAGGGGATGTGAAGGTGGTTCAAATGTGACATCATGCAAGATGACGGCACTTTTTTATATATGTTTTTATATATGTTGAAAAAAGCCAAAGAAAAAGCATTATTATGCATTGATTTATTTAGCAGCTCTTTTTGGTGCAGGTTATTTCGTGAAAAAAATTCAAATTCCAATGAAAACAAAAATAAATAAATTAATAATTATTTTTAAAAATATGTTTATAAAAAAAGTCAAATAAATAATAAGCTTTAATAAATAAAAAGCATTATTATTCATTGTTTTATTTGGCAGCTCTAAAATGCTCTTTTTTTCATGACAAGAAGAAAAATGCTAATAAAATAATCAAATTAATTAATTAACAATTATTATTTTTAAAGAATAATAATTAAAAAGATATTTTTGAAAGCCAAAGAAAAAGCATTATTATGCATTAATTTATTTAGCAGCTCTAAAATTCTCTTTTTGGTGTCTTTTTTCATATAAAATTACAAATTCCAATAAAAAGGCAAAAATAAATGAATTAATAATTATTTTTAAATATGTGTTTTTAAAAAAGACAAATAAAAAGCATTATTATGCATTATTTTATATAGCCTAACAGCCCAATGTGGGGGGGCAATAATAAGTGTTGAGGGAAAAGCCAAAGAAAAAGCAAAACACAGTTAATCTGCGATGCTATCTAAACTGAAGTCCGATGAGATCTGCTGAGATCTCACATGACGACAGGGGTTCCAAACGAAATTGTCACGTGATGTCATGCAAGACAGCGGTTGATTTGTTCTTGGAATGAGTGTTGCAAAAAAAAGCAAAAGAAAAAGCAAACCACACTGAGTTAATTATGTGATAAGCTCAACTGAGGTTTGCATAATGATGAGAGTTCAAAATATGACTTTTTCAGAACTCTATCGTAGAAAATTTTGGAAGATTCCGAGTTGTACGATAGCTCCGAGCATTTTCTGCGATTTCTGACTGAATTGTCGCAATAGCAAATCGGCCTTACATTGTTTGCAACTACTAAATAATATGAATGTCTTTACATTGCAACACACACTCAGAAAATAGCCAATAAGCGACAAGACCTCTTTGACTGTTAGTGTTTATTCACTTAAGTAACTTTGCCATAATCCTCAACGCTTTAACACGCAAATCACATTTGTTATACGAAAATAATGCTAATTACAGCTGAGATGCTCTTAAAGTATTATTAATGTGAGGCTTTTCACTCCTTTCTGCTGCGTAAAATCCCACTCATGGGAGTAAGACATGTATAAATGAGGTCTTCTCTCCGTGGCCCTCGGGACCAAACTTGGAAAGAGGATTCCACCACGCAGATCACCTTAGGTCAACTCAGTGAGGAGCCATTGTGTCTACAAAACAAATGTTCTTCTCCTTTTAATTCAGCCTCCTATGTCTATTTGTTTAATTTTTTTTGTTTGCATGGAAGGTGATTATCCAGCATTTCAGTCAAGCTGCCATCTGTGTTCCTGCTGAGGGCCCCTCTGCAATTCCCCGATCACACGATATGACTTTGTGCTCGCACGCAACAATTCCATCCCTTAAACTTAGCGCTCAGGCTACACAATTCAATGTACACACCGCTGGGGATTATAGTCATGTATGGATTTATGTTAGATTATGATTAAATAAAAAAAAAAAAACACTTTGTTGACCTTTGCATCATGCAAGCTTCGATTGACATAACATAAAATGTACATAAAGTGTAAACATTCCAATCTGTCCTGATAATCAGTGCATCATTTTTATTTAGCAGCTCTCTTTTTTTCTGTAGTTTTGTCATGAGTTGCAATTACTACAGATTTAATAAATGCATGTGCATATTAACATAAGGTGATTTATACCATGCATGTCAAATCCTTATAATAATAATAATAATAATAATAATTTAAAAAACAATATTTAACAACAATGATAATGATGATAAGACTATAGTCATAATTAGATGAATTAACTAGTGTCATTTTCCACAAAGTAATAGTAAATAAATAATACAAATGCATTTAAAAACGTGAGAACAATTACAATATTCAAAATAATAAGAAGAAGAACAAAATATAGAATTATTACATTGTCATTAAAATGATGTTTAGTAAAAATACCAATTGAAATGCTATATTTAGTGCCACTACTAATAATAACAATAACAATGCCAAAATTGCAGAATACATTTTTTACATTTTCCTGCCTTGCCAGTGTCCTTCCACACAGAAATATGACAATGATGTCAAAATTGCATAATATGGGGCATAATTTCATGAATGAAACCATTGTTTGAGTTTTTTTCTCACTAAAAATAATAAAAACTAATACAAGTTCTAATAGAAATGCATGTCAAAATTGCAAAATAAGGCCATAAATTGATACATTTATTATTACGGTGTCCTTTCACACTAAACGATGCATACAATAACTTAAATGCAATTTTAAAAACATGTTTAATAATAATATAATCATGAAAACAGTAGTAATGGGAGTAATAATGCCAGGATCAAGTAGAAACAAAAATCAAAATAATAATGATAATACTAATATGATTGATAATACATGTATTATAATAATAATAATAATGTAGCAATGCCAAAATTGCTAAATGCAGCCATGGTTCCATACAGTATATAGGCAAGTCCTGTTATATTCTTAAAATGCAGGAATGACCTTCTCAGCCCCTCCTTAGACTGTTTAGTTGCAGTGCAATTAATTGACAATGTGTGTATTATTTGGTGAGCAAATCATCCGGCTAAGGCACAATGTGGGAAATAGGCAAACACAAACAGGAACTTCCTTACAACAGAAGGATTCCACAGTCACACATCAATGCCACACAGTGCATGCTAGCGAATATTAATGACAGAAGTTCGCCCTCAGCAAACAGTCATTGAAGTCATTGAATTAGTGACATGTCTCTTGCTCAGTATGGATGTACATCTGCTTCACAGCAAATCCGCTTCATCCACTTCCTACTTCTAACATCTCTCCAGGGTTTGCACTGATAGTTTTGTGCGTGGCTGTGAATTGGTTAACACAGCTCGCACCCCCCGCAACTGTGAAGCTACACTACATTCATTGGCTTTGCTGCATGGACGTGTGTATCAGTGGAGTGGAGCTGGGCATGCAGGGATGGTGTCAGCCTCTTGTCATTACATCTCTCACTGACACAGCAGGGAGGCTTTCGGAGAGAGGTGGACGTCAACTGAGGAGAGAAGATGAAGGAGATACAGACATACAGTATATTCTTGTTTAAGGTTGATACAGTTTAATATACTTGAAGAAAAAGTAATATAGGTGACAAAGTGAAACCATATTGACCAGAATGTAAGACGACTACTCTCTTTTTTTCAAGACCTGTTTTTGGGAAAATATTTTTAAGACAAAAATAAGATAAACAAAAAAAAGGAAAAATTAAAACTAAGGACAAGCAATAAAGGACAAAATTAAAAAAATAATGATTTCAAGTATCAGTCACCATTATCTTATAATTAGAATTATAACACCTTCTTTGTTGTTTGATAACTTGCTAACAACCTTTGAGACACTTTTGTTTTCTCCTGCGGATATCTGTGTTGTGGCTGCATCTCTCTACTTCACTGGTGTATGTGAGTGACAGAAATAAAAGCTCTGACCTTTGTATGTATACACCTACTGACCCACGAACATAAGAAAACCTGTCTTTTTCAGACTGTTTTCTAATGAAAACATACCGTCTTGTCTGTGGGTCAGTACGGTAGTTTTTAGTTTTAGGTTTTAACATTCAACATTTCAACCTATTCTTGCAACGATATACAGTAACATTCTTTTGTATTTTCAGCCGGGGTGTCACTAGATCTCACGAGATCAAAACATGACGAGGTTTCTCACAACAATACATAAACAAATTAATCACAAATGAAAATGAACTGGTTAATTTTTTCGTGGCTCCACTGATTCCTTTAGGTCTGGTGCCGGTAACACATGCGTATCTGTTTTCCTTCTCTTTTGCCTCCAAACGCGAAGGAAGAGAGTTCACTATGTGCATTGGTTTCAGCACCTAGACAAAATTGCTATGTGTTGACAGAGAGTGTAGACTAATACATCGCAAAAGAAGTGCTGCTCTTTAATACAGTTGAAAAGCCAGCATATGAAGAAATGCCGCAAACGTTTTACAGACAGTACGAATTGCCTGTGAGAATAACACATTTTAGAGCTGTAATTACAATACAGTGAAACCGTCAAACCGTGATATTTTTGCCCAAAGTTATCATGCCTACTGTAAACAATTACTTCAGAAAGCAAATTTCATGAAATATGACAATTACCTGAAGGGCTTTCATTGCAATTGCATTGACTTGCGCGTGGAGGGCTGTAACAGAAAGACTAGGATGATCACAATGTAAAGTATAAGCCAGTTTATTATGAATCGTGTATCCCATTCCAAATGAACAACCTGATCCACATTCTAACATGTATCACACACTCCAAATAAATAAATATCCCCGTCACCCCCTTCATTCGCAAACAATGACCCAAGCCCTTATCATCTGTCTGCAGCCGTGAGGAGAATCAATGAGGCAGGTCGTTGTTTTGACTCTGAAAGGTCTTCCGTCAGGCTTGCATCATGCCACACCGCTAGCATGGGCTGCTAATACCTGTCACCTCCACCTTCATTACTTGTGACAGCATGAAAGACGGTGTATAGTCAGGTGCAAAAAAAAGGGGGGGGGTTCTCGGTGCAGTCAGGGAAGATTGTCTGTGAGGAAAACAGGTGCCGATGCTAATAAATGAACTTCTTTCTCTTCTTTGGGTCAATACTTGCTTTTAGGGTAGTGCAGGCCTAATGTTTCACTACATCAGGACTGCATTAATTACCACACACCTCAGCAATGCAGCAAATCTCCTACTCAAATGTACAAGTGGCATACCGCATATCTAGCGGCAGAGATAGGACTGTCGTGTTGGGAATAACACAGCAGAAATTAGTAGTTAAACATACAAATGTGGTATTAAGCACTGCAGAATTGTTCTGCATATACTGTATTAAGTTAATTTGGGTTTAGTAACACCCTTTTTTTTGCTCCCTCCGCTTATCATCACGGTTTAGCTTTCAATATATGGTATTTGAGTACTGAACTTTTTACAATATTTGAATTCAATCAGCAATTTAAACATATTTGTACTTGCACATTTATTTAATATTATATATTATATTTGTATATGTTGTATTTTGTGTTGATTATGTAATAGTGAAATGGGTCCATGTGTACCACTAGATCACACTAGATCATTGTTGGGTTTTTTTTTCCAAAATTCAGACAATAACGAAAGTGACACTGATTCAAAATCAGAAATATTGTGATTTTTATTTAAGTGCAGTTTTATTTTCATTGGGGGTGTTTTGTATTTTTTATTTATTTAGAATAGAATAGAATGGCTTTATTGTCATTGCATTATACAATACAACTACATTTAAATGCTCTTCAATAGCCATTCATTCCCACACACACAGATAAGCTTCACTCCTGCCCTCTGCAGGTTGTTGCTGATGTCACCAACAGTTGTTTTAGCGTCTTTCTTTACAGCCCTCACCAATCATCAACCGCCGATGTTTTCCTTGGTGTACCTCAGTGCTTCTCAAAATGTCGGGCGGTTACCCCTGGAGGGAAGCGCGGTGAACTGCCGGGGGGCGCGTGAAAGGCAGGGAGGACTTTCAGCATTAGTTCAAATCGGCCAACATGTATGAATTTGTCATACTCGGCATGCAATTTGACTCTTGAATACGCTTGTATGCTTCGCTGCTCTCCATTTTGTTGCATTTCGCTGGTTTCAGTTTGAAGTTCAGTCTGTACGGAACAGATAAATAAATAGATACTGTCAGTTTCTCAATAGTATTTCACATTACGGGGGCATGACAGAAAAAATTGAGAACCACTGGTACCTGTTTGACATCTGTTACTTAGTAGTGGTTTCTTTCTTCTTCAGGACTTTCCAAGTGGTTGTACTGGCTATGACCAATGTGTGTACAGTTGTTCTGATTGATTTTCCATTTTCTCTCAGATTCACAATTGGTTGTTTTTCACCCATAGAGAGCTCCCTGTTTTTCATGTCGTTTTCATCTCTAAATGCAGTCTACGCAGGCAAAACCTATCCTACCCAATCTGAAACTGAGTATAGACATTCAGTGCTATTTATTGATTGAATAAGCAGTAGGACACACCTGGCTAACAGCACACACCTCTCAGTCTCATGTTCCAATACTTTTGCTCACATGAAAAATGGTGTGGGTTCAAACAAAAGGTGCTATCTTCTAAGTTGTGCAGATGTAAATGTCTAGAAATAAAAGCTGAAATGATGCTGTCCAGGCTCATAGTCGTCCTTTGGTGCCAAACCCAAATGTTGGCCTCACAGTTCCAATACTTCTGGGGGGCACTGTAGCTCACTAGTTCACATTAAGATCAGGGCTTGGCTGCCCATCAGGACTGCATGCTTGCTCGAAATAATGGGAACCACAACCTTGCCTCCGGCCCCGAACTTGGTTCTGCTCCCCATCACCACCTGACTCCCCTTTATCTACAGACAGAAGACACAACAGATACAACCTGTTATGCCCTGTAAAATCAAGTCTTGATAAGGACATTTGTCATTTTACATGTGAGCGCATCAACTCCAACTTCTTTCTGTCTTTGCTTCCCTCCTAGTACAAGCAAGTGGAGCAATACATGTCCTTCCACAAGCTTCCAGCAGACATGCGGCAGAAAATACACGACTACTATGAACACCGTTACCAGGGCAAGATCTTCGACGAGGACAACATCCTGAGCGAACTCAACGACCCTCTCAAAGAGGTGAGACGGACCTCACTTAAGAACAGGGATAGGCATGTGGCTCATTTTACATTCACAATGAAGGAAATTTGCTTCATTGATCGGCACCATTAAATGCAGTGTACAGAGTAAATAAATTAACCGCATTTTTCTGTGCATCCTTGCTAAATCCAATGCATCACGGTCTGCAATTATGCAAATGCAGGTGGAAATGGATCATCTACTACAAAAAAGGCTTCACTACACATCTTAAAATAAAGCTACACACATGAGAGCGATAAGTTTGATCATTTTATTTTTTGTCAGCGAACGATGTATGATGTTGCTTTTCAAATGTGAGTGTAATGTTAGCACTGTAGCTCACATGGCTATACTAGTGTTGCTAACGTTTGTGTCTTACTGTCCCGCTCGTTAACGTTACGTCGTTGTATCTGACATATGGCATCTCCACCGCGAGAGCTGTGGTCCACGGCGGCCATGTTTTTCAACCACTCTTGCTCAAACTTCCTCGACACGTGTAAGTCAGTCCAAATGCACCACAGGAATATAATACATAATATTATATAATATCGGCACCTTCGCAGTTGTCCCAGGTGGTCACACTTGCTTGCAGCAGCAGCTTTACTTGATTCTCCTTCCCACTATGATGCCCTGACCCCCCCCCACCTCTTCCAAATTTGGCCGGCAAAGCAAGACGTCAACTGTTAGGTGGCCGCCAGCCAATGATCCCGACTCAGCTGGACTTAGTCTTTGGATGTTACTCGATGTCGACTCCTCACTTCCACCTAAAGCCAAATTCTCTGCCAAAACCCAAAAGTGGCGTCTCCATAAAATCAAATGTTCCACACTGAAATGGTGATGTAAGCGAGTTTGTGCTGTGATTATACTCGCCAGTCCCACGGGCACATTTCACGGTGTGACGCTGTCTCTATGCAGATTTGAACTTTGCCTATTTTGCATAGCGAACAAAGCCTGTAGGATTTTCTGCGTTGTAGGTAATAACCGTAAATCCCTGCGCCTCCTCCCTCCCTTGCTCCCTCACGCGAGTGTCTGGGACAACAGCAGTGTTTGGAACCTGGCAAGGGGGCTTTAATGGGGTTGCATGGGAAGATGGTCAATAATACCACGCTTGCTTGGGTTTTATTACACTTTCTCAGAGCATAATTACTGGTGTAATCCCGCGGCTATGAGGGGGTTGCGAAGTAGAAAACTTATCAATGTGTTGACGATAAATTGCAATATTAATCCCTACTGTTACTGCTTTTTACGATGCGCTGATACTTAAATATTATATAGTGTATGTAGATATCCCATATTTCACTGTTTTTCAACTGTTTAAAATATATCTCAGAGGTCCCACGGTGGTATATTTAAAGTGTGTTTGCCAAATCTTTAGACAGTGCTTTCAGTAAGCCTTACTGGGAACACACCATTTTATGTGTCTATAACTTTAATGCTAATGCAGCAGTGTTTGTCCACGCCGACAGTGTTTGGCTATTTTGCACAAAGCTAAGTGAGCTGCAGTGCTAACATTACAGTCACATTTGAACATATTTGCTGAAGAAAAACAAACTTCACACGCCTGTAGCTGACTGACAGATAGTGGGCTTTATTTTAAGGTATGTAGCGAAGCCTTTAAAAATTGTCTACATTTTTTTACACGTTCTATAACCTAATATCTCGTTATTATCCCGTGTAGCCAGTTCCATTCCCTTGCCATATGACAACTTTTTAAAAACAATAGGTCTAATCAAAGATTGTTTCCCCCCCACTATGATGATTCAGAGCATGATAACAGCTTACTATCAAAGTCATTAGTGCTGGTCCATTATTGAGGCCGTTGTCCTTGCCGTGAACTGACACTGGCATCCTGGGTTGTTTTCCCTCATCTTGCAGCCTAAAGGTTGCTCTGTTGGTCGATTGTTATCCCTCAAGGGTGATGAGGACTTTGAGTCACATGCCCATCCGTGCTGCAACAAAGACAGCAAACAAACACCTAATCTCCTGCATGTGAGAGAGATGGCCCGTCGCCGGCGCCAGAGGGCAAACTCATCAGGACCCGACTCTATTGCCAAAAATGTTATCCTCAACAGTGATGGGAAGTGCTTTACGGGTTTAGGGATAAAGCAGTAATATGCATCCAATTCATTTCCTTGCTAGATGTTCTCAGAAGTTCTTCTCTCCCGGGATCTCACTTGTCTGTCTTTTTTTTTTCCCCCTCTGCTAGGAAATTGTCAACTTCAACTGCCGCAAGTTGGTGGCCACCATGCCGCTGTTTGCCAACGCAGACCCCAACTTTGTGACGGGGATGCTGAGCAAGCTGAAGTTTGAGGTGTTTCAGCCCAACGACTACATCATCCGCGAAGGCACAGTCGGGAAGAAGATGTACTTCATCCAGCACGGCGTCGCCAGCGTCATCACCAAATTCAACAAGGAGATGAAGCTGACTGATGGCTCCTACTTTGGAGGTAATACTGAATGCAGTATATCATTAAAAACAGCAGAGCTCTACTGTCATATGGAGGACATTTGAGTAGCGTTTTTTGCAGTAGATACTAGTGCTTCTGTCATATAGAATATTTTTGAGATTTTTGGGGGGGGCTTGTATATTATAGCAATCAAATGCTATTTATTTAGTAATTATGTATTGTGTAAAACTAAGACAGGAACAATATCAAATGAAAAGCAAAAAATTAAAACAGAGCCCTCATCCATCAGTACAAGCCAGGAGTTTGTTTTTAGAACGAACGTCGCTGTTTGATGTGTGTGATAACAGGCTCGCATGTGCTAGCATGAATTAACTTGAAGTAGTAGACCGAACAAATATGCACATTAGTACTCAATAACGTAATCAAACCTTACCTTCATCCATTCCCACGTAGTATTAGCATTTAGGACCAAATATGAGATGAAAGAAAATTGGGGAAAATACAGTATAGTAGTCTATCTGTGCAGCGTGGGAGAAAGTTGGAAAATGGGACGGCTCGCCACTTGCAACAAACAACATAAACATGCAAAAACTGTGGGATTTCTATGTATATTAGTTTTTAAATAAGGTAATGACACGTATTTCCAAAATGTATATATCCATTTACATAGAAATTGATGTAATTATGTACAAATGTTTTTAAAATGTACTTATTTGAATGTTTTTTTTTTTCGCCTGAAAATTTCCTGCGGCCCGTTTCGACCCCTGATACCGAGGATTTTTGACGATGGCAAACATACTGCTATGTTATTGTTTCTGCCTTTATTCATGACTATACTCTCCATTTGATAACCGGGAAAGGAAAAGTACTTTTCAAGTACTTCAACTCTCACTATACCACATACTAACATCGACTGTATGTGTCCTAACACTGCTCACCACGTTTACGGTCAAACATCACAGTTACTATACAGTACATAGTGACGCATAGCGAGTGTGCGCCCAAGGCAGTGTGTTCAATGCCTCTTCAAGTAAAATTAATGTAAATTCTCATTAGCCAGCTTTGGCCCGCTCATCAGTTTCCCTGCCATTACGTAAGCGCTCATCTGGTTGTTGCGGAGGAGGCCAAAGCATGGATCAGGCATCCCCGAGGACACAGAGGTTCCTCACACACAGATACACATGCATGAACTCTAGCCCCAAGCCCTCACCCTCCTCCATCTACTGTATATCTATATGTTCCTGACGCACACACGCATTTGGCACTGACGAGATCGGATTGGACTTTGATTCTGAAGAGAATCAGAAGCGATGTCTCTGCTGCACTTTTCGGTCTCAGAAGGCCCGTTCCTTTCCCACAACGATTATGGGTACCATGAATGTTTCAAATGTCAGGCACAATTTACCCTCCTCTCGTGTACTCTGACAGAATATGCGGCAAAAGTTTCCCATTTTTAGACGTCCCTGCATATTGTATTTCAAATTCAACGCTTTACTATAGAAGGAAGCCGAGCATTCTAAGAATACTTTGTCACTTGGTGCAGTTCACGTCTCGCAGGCAAACCAGAGACGAGCAACGGAAGAATCACAGCAGAAATTGGTTGTCTTTTTTTTGTGTATGTGTGTGCTTGTTTTCTGCTGTGTGTTTTAACAAGGAGGGGGGGGCGGTTGCTGTCATGAAGTGTCTGTTCATGTGTCAGTGTGCCAAGCTGCAGGGGAGCTTTCAGTGGAATCCTGCGTGGGGTGGACATGTAGGGCAGAACATCTCATTCAGACTAATCATCCTCTGGATATGACGCTGGTGATCATATTCTGGATGTACAGCTTGCTGCTATCTATTAAAACTTATGTGGACTTACTGTGCGGAGTGTACGCGGTCGGATTTACACCAATGGTATGCAAAGTCGGGGGTGCCAGAATACTTCATGTGAGGCGCAACAGCTTAAGAAAAATAAAGGGCCTGAAAACAAGTGTTTCATACCTGCTAAGATCCCTTCCCTGATGTTTAAATAGAAAATAAATGGATTTTTGAAATATGAACGGGGAGGCCCCATTCATATTACAGTCATCACTCGCCACTTTGCAGTTCCAATTTGGCGGCTATTACCGTTTTGCAAAATGAAATAATTAATAAATCATCGCTGTTTTTTGGTTGAATACGGCCAATTATTAGTCTAAAAATATGAATATTTAAGCAAAATGTACATATTCTTGGCCTAAATTAAACATTTTCAGTCATAAAAAGGGCAAAATGAATTAAAATACAAATATAAGGCATTTGCAATACGCATTGCAAATTCTGGTCACTAGGTGTCAGTAATGTTAGATTGATGAGACAATGTCCAGAAAACAACAACAAGAAAATTGCCACGTGTGAGTCTATATTATGTCTTATGTATGCCTAATATGTCTTATTTTCTGTTATTATGTCTACTATGTTTGGTAATACGAGTGTAAAGGTGACTATAGGGGTGTTATTTCATGTCTAGAGGGCTCTATTAATGTTTAAAAAACATATTTAGAAGGTTGTAAACAGGTTTTCTATGGTCTAACTATGAAAATATTTCATTTACAAATAAGGAATCCTACTTTTTCACTTCTTGTCTGCTTGGCACGATAGTATGCAGCTCATCAATGAATTGAACAAAGAAGATAATCATAAACAGATGCAATCCATTCGATTATTTTATGAGAAATTGAAAGATACTAAAATATGCCATAGTATTGCGAGCAGCACTTTAAAAAAGTGTTCATATATGAGTTATAATAGAAACCCGGAAACATGCATAGCCTACCAAACTGGACCGAACCGTACTCAAAATTCGGTGTGTCTTAAAGCGACGGTTCAGGCAAAATGGAGTGTAGTACTTGGCTGCAACCCACAGAGGCACTGTTGATTCAGCCTCAACTAGTTTGCTGTCTGAAGAAGAACATGAGCTTCAGCGACATTATTCGGCTCAATAGAATTAAAACAGTCATTAAAACAGGAGTTAAGAACATTCTAAGAGAATCTCCTTGATTAATTAATCATTAATGTCCATTACTCTTGTATATCTGCATTATGGATATGAATTGATTCCCATTGCAAAAACTGACCATTGCAAAGAAGTAACACCCACAGAAAAAAAATATATATAGATTTTTGTTGTTATTATTAAATACGAGGTGTGTCAGAAAAGTTCCAGGACTGGTGTCAGTCTGATGCACTTTCCCAACCTTCTCTGCAACGCACTCCTAGAAGGATTCTTCAGGAGTTGTTCGTGGCTTCGTCGTCAAGGCCATCGTGATGTCATCCACGTCTTGAAACCGTTTCTCCTTGATGACCATCTTGAGCTTGGGAAAAATTAAACATGTTGGGTGAGTAGGGAGGTTGCTCCAGTTATTCTTGGCCGGGAACTGCTGGATACTCAGGGCAGTGTGAGCAGCCACAGGTTGTCCTGCCGCAGCTCTCACCTCTTCTCGAGCACGGAAACACACAAACGCTGAACGATCTCTTTGTAGACGTACCGGCTGATCGTCTGGTCCTGTGGCAAGAACTCGCAGTGGACGATGCCCCTCACATGGATGAATGTGATCAACATGAACAGTCCTGGAACTTTTCTTTTTTTTTAAACATAATAATATGCTAGAAACATATCACAGGGTTGGACGTGAACAAGCCTGGAGATGTGGTGCATCTACTAGACTGGAAACTAGTGTCCAAACCATACTTTTGTCTCAACCTGGACTCCTTTGGAGATGCCACCAAGTTAAAAAGATACAGCCCATCGAAACTAGGTAATGACGGTATCACGCAAAAGTTGTGTGATCCTGGTGAAAATGGCCTAAAAATAGCCTGATACTGGACGCAGTCGGCATATTCAGCAATCATTTAGAATACGCATATCTCAGAAATTATACAGTTTGCACAAGGCTGGTTTTTACCGTGTTGTGCCTGTAGCTAGCCACCTGCTGTTGCGTTTTCCGCCCAGCTGGTATTCGTACCCGTGTGCACGCCACTCGACTAGATGAGCCCTGAGTCGGGAGCAGCTGGCTGCTGTGCAAGGTACCTTGCTCTTTTTTCGCTGATGATTCACACTCTGCTTCCATGCCGCCGCCGCAGTCAGACTGAGTGAGAACGAGAGGGCACTGAGACAGAAAGCAGAGGAGGAGCAAGAGTGAGTAACACAACGGATCCTAGCCACAGGATACCATTAGCATGGTAATAATGAGCAGGACACTGAGGAGGACAAGAGGTCACAAAGCACCGCCAACCGTGGCCAACGGGGCACCTGCTTACCGCAAAGACGTCATGGGCCTTCACTACTGGGTCATGGAACAAACTAACAATCCAGCGGTTGTGTCCTGGTGGCTATGTTTACAATGCAGTAATGCAGGCCAACCAGCAGAGGGTGCAAGTAATTCTGCTAGTTTACTGCCCAAACAGGTACAAGCTCTGTACTGGTGACATTTAAAGCTAATGCTATGATATTGACCCAAATATAAGACAAGAAGAAATGTCTCAAAAGAACGAGCTGTGTTAAATTTGGGTTATAGAGATTTATAAATGCAAACCAACCGGTGTCACCAAACATTGTGCTAAGCTAAACTAAAACAACTGCGTGTTGTATTGTAACTCTACAGCATGGGTGTCCAAAGTTGGCCACAAGAGCCTTTAATGAGACCGCAGCTTGGTTTTATTGGACCACATCATATTTGAAATGTATAATTAAACGAGAATTAAACACTGGAAAGAAAAACAAATTGCAATGTTACAAGAAAAACTTGGAATGTTTTTGAAATACAATTAACTACATTATTGACCCGAATTTTTTTTTCCTCTGGGAAAAGGCTGAAAAGTCTTCTTCTTAATATTTATATGTGCAAACTTCTCCCCGAGCAAGTCAGAGCTTGTCTTCCTGTCACTCACACACCAGTGACCTGGAGATGCAGCCGCAACACTCGGGGACTGCATTACTGGCATGGAAACAGGAGTTCAGAACATTCACAACGCGTTTAGTAGGATTTCTTGCGACTTAGTAGACAATTAGCAGAAAACTAACCACAATTTGGGGTTGCTTTTGTTTTTTTTTAAATTTTTAATAAATTAGATTTCATGTTTCCATCAATGAAACTCTGCTCCAAATTTATGGCAGCACTCATGCAGCCCATCACCTCTGTGATTGACTACAGGCAAGACACAATTATCTTGCTCCTCAATTGTGTTGCTAGCTATTTTGAATAATGGCTGTATGTTTTATTTTTTTTGTTGTTATTAATACTGCAATACAAGCGGTACACTTTACTTTCTGTAGTATTGTCGTCGAAATAATAGCAAAAGTATAATATTTTCCCTCTACGAGACAGCCAACCCAGCTTGTAGGTGTACTGTTGCACCTGATTCTTTCTGTGCGTGAAGGTGCCTCTTAAAATCAGCGTCACCGTTCTTCGCACCCATGTTCACACCCCCAGCATGAGGGTGTTGCTCCAACACCGTGCACACTCTGTTCTCCTGTCTTCACAACGTGCTCCTGCCAAAGCCACGCCAGATCACACCAGAAGCCATGGTTAACATTTAACGATTTAATCAAGACACAAGAGCTGGGGGAGGGGGTGGGGCGAGGTGCTTTTCATCAGAAGGAAGAAATGAATCTTGTTGGGGTTTGAGCAAGGGTATCGAACGCCTAAAAGCCAGGGAAATTAAACTCTAAATCCCACAAATTGTTTTACATGTGTAACGTAAAATGAAAGACAGAGGAAAATGAAAGAGGTGTGGAAGTAATGGATGAACAAAGTGCTGCTTTGTGAGCTCAGGGAAGCTACTGCAGGATTTTTGTTATAATGCATGTATTTCTTCCATCCATTCATCTTCTATGCAGCTTATCCTCACTAAGGTCACGGGTATGCTGGAGCCTATCCCAGCTGATGTCGGGCGAGAGGTGGGGTACACCCTGGCCTGGACGCCAGCCAATCACAGGGCACATATAGACAAACAACCGTAAAAGTGACTGCTCCCTAAACCGAATAACTGGTTGGGCCACACTTAGCAGCAACAACTGCAATCAAGCTGCGTTTGTGATAACTTGCAATGAGTCTCCTACAGAGCTGTTGACAAATTTTGCCCCCCTTCATCTTTGCAGAATTGTTGTAATTCAGCCACATTGGAGAGTTTTCCAGCATGAAGCGCCTTTTAAGGCCACAGCATCTCAATAGGATTCAAGTGTGGACTTTGAGTAGGCCACTCCAAAGTCCTCATTTTGTTTATCTTCAGCCATTCAGAGGTGGATTTGCTGGTGCATTTTGAATCGTTGTCCTGCTGCAGAACCCAAGTTTCTTTCAGTTTGAGGTCACAAACAGATGGCCGAACATTCTCCTTCAGGATTTTTTGGTAGACAGCAGAATTCATGGTTCCATTAATCACAGCAAGTCTTCCAGTTCCTGAAGGAGCAAAACAGGCCCAGACCATCACACTACCACCACCATATTTTACTGTTTTTACACCAGATGTAATGGGTCACACACCTTCCAAAAAGTTCAATTTTTGTCTCACCAGTATTTTCCCAAAGGTCTTGGTGATCATCAAGATGTTTTCTGGCAAAATTGAGATGAGCCTTAATGTTCTTTTTGCTCAGCATTGATTTTCATCTTGGAACTCTGCCATGCAGGCCGTTTTTGCCCAGTGTCTTTGTTATGGTTGAGTCATGAACACTGACCTTAACTGAGGCAAGTGAGGCCTGCAGTTCTTTGGATGTTGTTGTGGGGTCTTTTGTGACCTCTTAGATGAGTCGTCGCTGCGCTCTTGGGGTCATTTTGGTTGGCCGGCTACTCCTGGGAAGGTTCACCACTGTTCCATGTTTTCGCCATTTGTGGATAATGGCTCTCACTGTGGTTCACTGGAGTATCAAAGCTTTAGAAATGGCTTTATAACCTTTTCCAGACTGGTAGATCTCAATTGCTTTCTTTCTCAGTTGTTCCTGAATTTCTTTAGATCTCGGCATAATGTCTAGCTTTTGAGGATCTTTTGGTCTACTTCACTTTTTCAGGAAGGTCCTATTTAAAGGGATTTTTTGACTTGGAGTTGTATGACATCCCATGAGCAGAGTTCTGGTCGGATTTTGGTGATGAAGAACGTAGTTCCGGTTAGTAGGTGGGGCCACTCAAGTAAAGAGTTTGGCTTCTCAAATTGGCATCACAAAAATGCCTCTTAAAAAAAAAAAGAAAAAAAGTCTGACCTTACTCTGTGCTATTTTCTGTCCATTGATATCACTGTGCACGACCACGTATCCATTGCTGTGTATGTGTTCCACAGCGGATGAAGACCACAATATATTTTTTCTCAGAGTAATGTAATTACAATGATGCTGCAGTGCTGTGTTTTTCCACGTTGGGAAGTAGGATATACAGCATGTCTGACAATTGCATCAATATTAATTTGCAAGTAACTGCTTGGTGCTTGAATGCAGTGAAAAACGGTAAAGACGTGCTGACTGTGCGGGAAATGTCTGATAAGCTGACGTGAAGCTGAAATGCTAAGTGACTTCTTCATGTAGCAATTCACAAAGACTGAACGAGAGGACACTGATGCAGCGATGCAGTGTGATGCTTGACAGTGGACCACTGCCTTGCATTATGGCGCCATTAGCTGTGCAGCACATGATAAATGATCTTCGTGTAATTCAAGTGACAGAGTCGCCAATAGGCTTCCCAGTTTATTTACACATTAGTGTCTTCTTTTGTGGCCTCACGTTGAAGGTTCATCTATATGGTAATGTCCTCTTTAGCGTACCAAATCCTTAATCCTTCTAAAGAACTCGATGTACCAGTATGCACCAATTTAAGAAACGCTGCCAACAGCGTTATAAGGTATCTGGAAGAAGAAGAATGCTGAGAAACATCATTTTGAATTAACATTTATTTTGATTTTCAGGGGTGTCCAAACTTTTTCCACTGAGGGCTGCACACAGAAACTCAAAGGATGCGGGGGACCACTTTTATATTTTTATATATATATATTTTTGTTTTACAAAAATACTGAAATAAAACCTTTACAATCATCCTTTGCTACGTCGTGTTTTGAACATTACTCCCTCACTCTATCACGGTTTTTCAAACATTTTTTAATTAATTAAAGATCACTGTTTCGTGGTTGACTATGGCCCCTTATTAGTCATAAAATGTTGATGAAAGACAAGTCATATGTAGTATTCTGCTAACTAGGCATTAGTAAAGACACAAAACATTGATGAGAAATGACATAATATTAGATTACTTTCACATGTAGTCAGCCACGGCATGTCCAACATGATAGAGGAAAAAAAAAATCCTCCCATTCCGTGTGGAAGTGGTATGTTTTTGGCTTCTTACTTTGTCCTTCTTCCCCACTCTGTTTGAAACCCTTTAGAATAAATAAATTGGAGGCTAACTATAGCTCGCTCGTTTATTTATAGCTCATTTCAAATGAGAATGATGGTATGACAATAAACTGCAACCACTGGGAAGGCTCCAGTTCAGGCCGCACTTCAGACACGCCTAGCATAAGCTATCCATCGATTGTCACACATTCTCTATTCTTTTCTCTCCCTTATAGAAAAGGTTTTTACAAAGAAGCTGTGAGTGAACAGTAATTGCTGAGACATACAGATGAATTAAGCTCTTGCTTCTTCCTACTCCTTTTCAGACACGTTGCCTTGCGCAAGTGTAAATGTGTTAAGCATGTTTGAAACCAATCAGACCTACAATGTGCCCACTTTGTCTCCTCTGCAGAGATCTGCCTTCTCACCAAGGGCAGACGAACAGCCAGCGTGCGAGCGGACACCTACTGCCGACTCTTCTCGCTGTCCGTCGACCATTTCAACGAGGTGTTGGAGGAGTACCCCATGATGCGGCGAGCTTTCGAGACGGTAGCCATCGACCGGTTGGATCGCATCGGTAAGAACGGCGGCCCTCTAACTTCTCCTGTCTGATCTTTGCCTGTCATCGTGCCTTGTGTCGTCTCGTCTGATCACACTGTTTGCCGTCTTCCCTCATGAAAAGCATTGTGTCCGCCATCCTGTGCCGCATGACCTGTATGCTCTCATTTTCTTTGTCCTACTCAACGAACAAACTTGTTGAAACCAGCCTTAATCCTTCTAAAGAATCAAACTAACATCTTTATGGTTGGATTAACTGGGGAGGCAGTGCATGCCGCTGTCCTGGAGGGAGTCGGGTCGCCCCCCCATGTTGACCCCGCGCCCCCACTGGACGCCAGCGAGTGGATGGAACCTCACATGCATGTGTGTGTGGCCCTCTTCCCACTCATCTGCACTCCTGGGTATGAGCAGCACCCCACCCCGTTATCAGAAGGCTCTAAAAATCAACCAAACCCAGCAACAAGAAACAGGAAGTCAGACCTCTTATAGTAATCCAGTTGTCATTAATAGAGCAACAGCTATAAAAGTCGGCCATTAAAGATGAATAGTAAACAAAGGCATACATTAAAAAGGGGCACATGTATGAAATAAACTGGGCAATAATTTCTAATCTTCCTTTGCATGTCGACATACATTTTTGTAGTATGTCAGGTGTCAGTGCAGGGGAACCTCTAAGGTCGAAAAATAATCAAACTGAATTAAACTGAATCATAACATGTGTATTGACTGTATTAAAAGGTTTTAAGTAGCATTTATGTCATACAAGTATAAAACGGTATTAACCGCTGTAGAATCACATTGAATGACTTCCCTTGCGATGCCGAGGAAAACAGTAGAAAGAAATGGAGAGGGAACACTGCTGAAGTTGAGTCAACTGTGACTGAAGTGTAAAAAGAAGTTAATCACTGCATAATAAAATAGAATCATTCATGTTTTGCTGCTTAACAGACCCACACCGAATAAGGGACCAGAGAGGTACAATTATGAAGATGCGTGGATGTGCTATGTTATTAACATAGCACATAGTCTTGCAAGTGTAAAAAGAAGTTAAAACATGAAAAACAAATTATGTACATTACAAATTATGTGTTGTACTGAAGGCAACGTGACTTCAAGCATGTGTTTGTCATCCCACCACGGTATACTAACACTGAAAACCAGTAAAATATATACTCGCCTTTATCTTGTTGACGGGCATGGACCGTATGAGGAAGTGTAAAGAGAGGAATTCCTACATCCTTTTTGTCATGCAAGTGTAAAAATAAGTTAACCATCATTCAATAAATGAAATGGCAGACACGTAGTTTGCATAATAAAACAATAATACAATAAATTGGCTGCCTAAGTGGGAAGACTGCTGACTTCAAGCATCAACATTCTTAAATGTCATGCAAGTGTAAAAAGAAGTGACATCATTTAAAAACAAATAGAGTACTCACCCTTAACTTTGTCAATGTGTGACTGACGTGCATGAGGATGTTGAGAGGAAGGCGAGTTGACCTCATGTGCATCGCGCTGCCATCCAAGTGTAAAAAGAAGTTAACCGTGGTGTAAGAAAGTTTGGACTTTCGGACTCATTGCCAAAAATGGCGTGCTTGTGCTTCGAAGTATTTTTCCATCATACTTTTGTTGAATTCTGAATTGTACGACGACACGGTATTCGACATAAGAGGTTCCTCTGTATTAAAAAAAAAAAAAAAAGAATACAAAGAAACACTCCATCCTTATGGTACCAGCTTTGGTTTCTTCTTAAAGGGAACTCGTTATTGTTCAGACAAGTTTGCCCTGTATGAGGAAGCCATTAGATGTATAAATGTGATATTAAAATCATTCTGTGCAACATTTAAAGAAATATCACAGCCTGGGGGCGGCCATGTTGCTTTGCAATGACGTTACGCTGGCAGATTAGCCTTGCTAGTTGCTAGCTGTGTCCAATAATGATGCTCTTTTAGCAATTGTGGACAATCAAATCTGCCAAAATGCATTCTGGATTCTTTGAAAATATAAAAGCAAGCTCCCGCCACTCCCGCCGCTCCCTCCTCTTCTTGTCAGTGGGAAAACTGCAAAGATTGATTGCAACAAAACTGTGTGTATAGTATATATACAGTATATATTTTTAAGTGACATAGTGAAGGCACACTGACAGTTCCCTTTAAGATGCGAACTTCACAACACAGGAAAATCGGAACATTACGTCTTGTCGTTCTGCTTTTTTTTTTTCCCCTGCTTCACCGGCGACTTACAGGCCACAACGTGTGTACTCATTACCCCCCCCACCCCCCAAAAAAACATGAAATGCTGCAGGCTCGACAGCTCGGCTTTCCCCACAGCGCCGCTCACTCCACTGGGGCGGCTGGAGACGAGCCCAGCATCCTTCTTCTCATGCCTCGGTGTTGCTTTTGGCTAATTACACGCTCAGATAAAACAATCAAAGTGTATTCATGCATTGTCATATGCGGTGTCCCAAAAATAGCATACCTTGCTGAAAGTACCTCTCCAGGGTGAGACAACTTCGTCATTGTTGACCTGGTCACGTCCCTTAATAGAGTTTTATGCACCTACATGGCGTAAATCATGCTTATTCTTAAAATACGTATGTTGAATTAATGCTAAATTGCTTCATAACAATATCTGGTTTTGTTTTATAGCAATTGCCTGCAGTCATAGGCCGATTCAGACCAGTCAATGACAGCTAACAGGAAGTGTGCAATGTGCCTATTTGGTTGTCAGTTGGTGGAGCTGCAGTGTAAAGTCTCTTGCAATGTCTCTGTATTTGTGTATCCTCTAGCCTGACACAGACGCGTCAATACATGCTCTTATTATTAGTACGACTCCGAGGTGCTGTAACAGCATGTCAGGACAGTCTGCTCCAACACACCAATTTGCACTCCATGCGAGATTACGGAAATGTGTTTCACGTGAACGAGGCAACCTTTTCTCCTCAGAAGTACGTTAATATATCATAAACGTTCAACATTTAGCAAAATGTCTGTAAATGCTCTCATTATAGCCGGGGTGTTTATTTACCTTTACCACTAAGAGGATGGGGGCATTCATTGGAAACTGATTCCATAAATAACAACTTCATAAAAAAAAAAAAAAAAAACTTGAATAATTATTGAGTAAAACATAGCCCTCTTGGACCACAGGGTCATTGATGCACAACTCAACAGCAACAGAACCAATGTTGTAATCGTAGTAAGAAGAAACTGGTCAGCCAGCATTAACACGGTTGGTGAGTTTATTGTAAGCAACAGTAACACGCATGAGTCTCACAACATTTAAAAAAGCTGTTGAGGTAATAAGTAACTACATCAAGAGGTTCGCCTACAGCCACAGCAGCTCGATTACTAATTATAGACCCCGGCGGAGCATTTACGGAATATGGTGGAGTTTTGTTGTTGTTGTTGTAGCAAATCCCATAAAGATCTGCTGGATTCAAACTATGAGGATTCCAGTTATGCAAATTAAGATGAAACCCAAAATCTGTTTCAGAACAAATTCAAGCAACGAGCTGGGTCTCGTGGAATATGTAATACAGTTGTATTAAAATTATACGCAGTACTGTGCAAAAGCCACCATTTGAGGGTTTAGATGCATGCAGCAGCTCTTTCCCTTTAAACTCAATTGTAAACATCAGCTTTACAGGTGCCATGTATGCATGTCAAGATGCAGGTCATAGTAAAGTCATTTGCAACCACTCCTGAAGGGGAAAAGTGAGGCGCTTATGTGAGGGCGAAAGGGTAAAGCACTTTCTCTTTGAATTGCATCGTAAATGTCGGCTTTACAGATTTGCACATAAAGACGTCTACTGCAACACGTGGCGGTATCTGCAAGCAACTGCTATTGAAGTGTATTTTTGCTGGGTTTTTTGGGGTTTTTTTCTTGTTAACTTATATTAACAAGCAAACTAAAAAAAAACAGCAAAAATAAAAAAAAATTGTAATTATTTTATAGGAATAAAGTCAAAATATTAAGTCATCATTTTATGAGAATAACCTAATATTATGAGGAAAAATAATGTAATTTTAGTAGCATGAAGTTGAAATACAAAAAAAAAAAAAAATTATTTTTCTGAAGTCATAATGAGAAACTATGAGAAGTTGTACTTTTTTTGGAAAATTAAGTTAATGTGACGTGAATAAAGTCAAAATATTATAGGAAGAAAATCAAAATTCCGAGAAGAAAATGTATGAGAAGAAATTTGAAATAGTTGGAAAATTTGTTGAAAAAACAACAGAAATTGGGGGGAAAAAACAGCAGTAATTTTACGAAAACAAAGTCAACATATTCAGAGAAAAAAGTCGTATTCTCTCAGACATTATGGGAATAAAGTCATAATCTTATGAGAAAAAACTTACTAAGATTATTTAAGAAGAAATTTAAAATATTTGGAAAAATAAAACAACAGGAAACCCCTGTACAAAACCTATTAAACGTCCGAAAAGGAGATTCCTCGCAGCATGGAAGAAAGAACCGGCGTCTCCCAGCCGCAAACGCAATTACAAATAAAGTTGTAATTTTTTTTTATTATTATCATTAGTTTGCGGAAACATTTATGTTACAAGAATAAAGGTAAAATATTATGGCAATAAAGTAATTACAAGAAGCAAATTTCCAAGCAGAAAGTTGAATAATTGAAATAATCATTTTTTTAAAACTACAGCGGAAGTGAATGAACAGCTGTAACTTTACAAGAATAAAGTCAAAAGAAAAAAGTTGTATTCTAGCAAGAAAAAATGTGCAGTTTTACGAGAATAAACTTGTAATATTATGAGGAAAAAATAAAGTAATTTTGGTAGCATAGACTTTAAATATTAAAGAAAAAATACATTTTTTAGAAAGTCATATTATGAGAAACAAACAAAACATCTTGAAATCTTGAAATATGAACTTCTTAGCATATAAAGTGGCACCTGTAGGGAAAAGGGAGATGTTAATTGGAGATGTGGCAGTTTTTTTTATTCAAGTGGTGATTATTTGGGGTGAGGCATCCAATAGATGGGCAACCACTACTTAAGGATATACGATATTCCTCCAAATGCATGTCATGTGCACGACATTTGTTGGCATTTCTGCATGTGTTTACTGGTAGTTTTTGTACATGACTCTTTTGATTAAGATTTAGCCCCTTTTTTCATTTCAAATTTGCTACGAAACAGATTTTGACTCATTTCTAACATGCATTAGGGGTAGCGAAACAATATAATCCTAAAAACAATCCCTTGCGTTGTTGTATAATGGCATAAATCAAAGGAGACAGGGTTGCACTGTCAGTTATTTGGCGTAAGGCGTTTAAATTTGTCCCTCTGTAGCCTTCACAACATGATGCCCTTTAATCTGAGTGAAAATAATCTGCATTTGCCCTTTTTCTGACATCTGTATTTAAAAAAAACAAAAAAACAACCCAAAAAACAGCTGTCCACTCTGAGTGACACCTCTCAGAGTGGCTCCACGCTGTCCCGCCCACCACCACCACAAAAAAGGGGGGTTTGTCTCATACAAGGGAAGACGCGTTGTCATGACTGTATCGTTTCTATATATATATATTTATATATATTTATATACTGTATGAACTGCATTTGGTTACATGCTTGTCTTGCTCTTATTTATATAAAAAAAGGAAATAAACGTGTTGCACATTTGACATGATCTTTTATCTATCTAAAAATTATCTGACCAGGAGTCCGTCTTGAGACGAGCACATCTCGTTTTCAAGAG
Organism: Dunckerocampus dactyliophorus; assembly: GCF_027744805.1. Lineage (NCBI taxonomy): Eukaryota > Metazoa > Chordata > Actinopteri > Syngnathiformes > Syngnathidae > Dunckerocampus > Dunckerocampus dactyliophorus. The sequence goes on along the minus strand of NC_072835.1, from coordinate 17,867,310 downwards.
TGTCCTGGCCGACGAGTAGGCACCAGGTAACCACTTCATTCCAACTTTCGAACACGGGGCAAAAGAAACAAAGCTATAGAGGCTTGCTTAGTTGGACCCGCTAATAAATTCATCCTTCAAGCGCTTGTCCCCTTCCCCCCCGCCCCTCGCACTAGGCTACATACACATAAAGTCCAGTCATCCACACTGCTCGTCCCCGGATGGACACATTCCCAATGTCAGCAAGGGAGACAATCGAGGAAACAAAGATATCCCATTCAGTGTCCACATGCCATTTTATTCTTTGACTTACTTCCATAGAATCATCACCTGGATTATTGATTCTCACCTCAAAGGCACCAAATCATGTCTGCAGATTAGCACTTTTTAAAATTTTTTTTTTTTTTTTACATCATTTCATTTCATTTCAGTTGTGATTACATGACAAAATGATTTTTTTTTCACCCCAAAACGTATTTATCAAACACCCATAGCACCTTTGTTACACATTTAGACCTGTGTAATCTGTAACGATTGAGAAGAAGGAGCTGATTGAAGGTATTATTTCTGCAGTGAGACACGAAGGTCATTATACATGTGAAGTGACTTATGTTGCCGCTTAAAGGCATGCTTATTAACGGGAATGACTGTATATATACAAGTGTATATATATATATATATATATTATTATATATTTTTATTGATTTATTAGGCACCGCACTCATGATTTGATTCATGTCCATGATTCGATTCATGTTTATGTTCCGTGGTGTTTGTTTTCATCTGTACAACAGTTTTCTTCACTGTCCTCACAATGTTATTAACCTATTTATTTATGTCTGTGTTGTTTACTTGTGTCATTATTTATTTATTGTTTGTTTTTTTTTATTTCTGTGTGTAAGTGGAGTTAATCACGTAACTGTAAAGACTTAATAGTTACTGGGTTTTTTTGTAGTTTGTGTTGAAGTTACTGCACAGGAAACAAACTAACACAAACTTAAGATTCTTCTGCTGGATGTTTAACGTATACCATCACTTGTCAAATTAATGACCTGGGTAACTTCGGACAGGTTTCCGTACAGTATTTCACTTGCCATTAAACAAGCTAACAGTTGCTAAGTGAGTTTAAACACCACCTATTGTAGTACCAATTTACGTCCGTATCGGCTGTTACAACCATGGCCGTAAAATTAACGTGTTTCCATTTATCCATTTTTAGCCACCACCTAGCATAGTACCGATTTACTTCCGAAAATGGCCATTATGACTGATTGGGACAGAACATGGCCATCCAGTAACAACTACCTAGCTGTATATAGGCGTTTACAATTACGAATTACAAAAATCAACTTTTGTTTCAGCTGCTAAATCTTAAATACATACGATCATTTGTCAATTTACTGACCCAACTTCTGACAGGTTTTACGACTTTTTCATGTTTGGCTGTTTCTCATCCGTACAGTATTTCACTAGCCCCGAAACGAGCTATCAGTTGCTAAGTAGGTTTAGGGACCATTTGGTGTAGTACTAATTTACGTCCATGTCAGCCATTACAGTACGACTGATTGAAAAAACATGCACGACTTGCTCTTTGGTAGTGTTTGTGTTTAAGTAACAGAGTAAGAATTACGACAACTTATTAGTACAACTTCCGACAGGTTGTACGGCTGTTTCCATTTGTTTGTCTTCTGTACAGCCGTGCTACTAGCTAATAGTTGCGAAGTGACTTTAGCCACCACCTAGCAAATTACCAATTTACATCCGAAACGGCCTGATTGATCAGGACAGAACATGGCCATAAATTAACAGCTGCCTCTGTAGTAGTGGTTGTGTTTAAGTTACTGAGAACAAATTACGACATCTTATTAGTACAACATCCGACAAGTTATACGACTTTCTCAAGTTTGCCTGTTTCTGCTAGTTTCTCTTCCATACTATTTTACTAGCCACAAAACCAGCTTAGAAATGCGAAGTGACTTTAGCCACCACTTAGTGTCGTACCAATTTACGCCCATGTCGGCCATTACGACTTACTGATCAGGACAGAACATGGCTGTAAATTAACGACTACCTCTGTAGTAGTGTTTGTGTTTAACTTACTGAGTACAAATTACGACATCTTATTAGTACAATATCCGACAAGTTATGACTTTTCAAGTTTGGCTGTTTCCATTTCTTTCTGTTCCGTATAGCCGCGAAACAAGCTAAGAGTTGCTAAGGGGTTTTAGCCACCACCTAGCGTAGTGCCAATGTATGTCAGATGCAGCCGATACAACTTATTGATCGAGACAGAATATAGACGTACTAGTACTGCCTCTGTGGTTGTGTTTTATAACCACCTAAATCAAAAGTCATTTGTTAATTAATTATCTCAAGCTGTAGTTTTGGCTAGCGCTACTTGAACTTTCGGAAGATTTGACAAGTGAAGCAGACGAAAAATGTGACACACTCCATATGTTACAGACGTAAAGTGAGCATCTGGCAGCATCCAGCTGGTTTGTTTTCACATTTCGGTGCTGTCAAAACAGATGTGTGACCTGTGAATGAATCTGTACTATCCTTCCGATCCGCAGATGTAAACCCAATCACCTTTAAAAATGCCATAAAAACAGCATTGTAAGTGAAGTCGTTGTGCTAGTCTGTGGGTGCTAGCTAGCTTTAGCGCTTACAAACCTGTAGTAAGAAATGTGTCTGCAAAGGTGACATCAATCCTTTTTAAAAAGCGGACTTGTTTGGTAGCCGAACGCCAGACTTATGTCGACTGGCCTTGAGAGCGGAGAAATGTTTGGCCCCTCGAGGATGAGCCGTCATGATGGAGTGACCGTGGCTAAAGCCTTCAGCACACTTGTAGTCCACTCTGTCTTCTTTCGCCATCAGTGCTTATGTCACAGGCTGTCGATTCGCAAGGCCTCAGTCACTGGATCATCCATGTTTGGCTCTGAAACGCTCGCTTGTTCGTTGCATGAACGTGCGTCTAATATCACGCTCCACGACTTGTGACAAGCTTCCGTGGGCCTGTAGGCGCAAAATGCCCTTTTGCAACGCATAATTAGTCCATTTTCAATTTGAATCAATTGGATTTATAAGGCCCGAGGGATCTCAATAAAGCGTCCATGGTGAGACCCTTTTTGAACCAGGACTTATGTAATTTGTCTAATTTGATTGTGCAGTCCAATTCACAGACGCACATATTCTCCATGCATAATTCGTAAATAAATACGTACAAATGTCACCTTAAAAGCACTCCGTTGTGAGAGTTGATATGCACACTGCAACAACCCAAAGCAAGATTAAACACCTGAAATCAACACACTAACATGATCTTTCTTCTAACTATGCTGTACCAATACGCTTATCTTAAGTACCATCTGTTAAATGTGACATTTACCGTAGTTACACAATGATACGACAATACTTTTCCCGAGAAAAAAGTCATATATGCAAGCTCGCCGGAGCTTTTCTTCCTGCCACTCACACGCCAGTGACCTGGATAGGAAAAAAAAGTGTCTCAAAGGTAGTTAACAGTTAATGATATTTTTAAGCTTTATTTTTTTAAGAGTGTATTTATTTCGCTGATATTAAAAACATGAAAAAAAATATCTTGGCTTTATGATGAAAAAAATGTGGCTTAGATTTGGGTCAATACGTTATCATTATTGTTAAGAAAACACTTAAATGCCAAAACACTTGAAACAAGTCAAATGTCATCTTGGCATTTTCTTTTGCTGTTGTTTATTTGGTTTAGTTAAAGAGCTACTGTATATCTCAGATTTGAGTGCATGTTACTTAAGATAAGCACATTGGTAGAACAAAAAAATCTTTCAGGTATTTAGTCTTGCTTGTATTTCAATTTTTGCAGTGTATGCCGATGATGATCGCGTGTGCTAGACAGTAGACCTTTGCTCCTTTACTTTGTATTCACCTTCTAATGTAAAACTTCCAAAAACCAGATGTTCCAGGTGTCTTTGTGCTGTGTTTTAGCCGAGCTGAGCTGTCCTTGTGATTTAAATAGATTGTGGCTTGAAATCAGCTCTTAGATTTATCCATGTCGCCTTCTGAGAAAGTGTCCAGAATGGCGACCGCTCATCAGTATTCCGTGTTTCACCCCGTGTGCCTCAGCACCTTCGCAGCCATTGCGCCACGAGTAATCTTTGTCTCCTTATGTGTCCTTCACCTCCCCCCAGAACACTACCCCCTCTTTCCCTCAAATCTTCTAGTCCCCATTGCCATCGACATTCAGTGTGCCTCACGCCTCACTTTGGACATGATGAACCTTTAGTGGATGTGGAAAGATGCAGCTTGTAGGCGAGGAGGACCTTGAAATTAGCGGGTGTCTTCGGACAATCACAGGGTTGTGGTTCCAAGTCCCCAAACTGCATCTTGATTGTTGTGATTGTGGTGGTGTAGTGCAACCGGGCGAGGTCGCCACGGCCCCCTGAGCTCACCTCTTCTGACTGCTCCCCAACAGGGAAGAAGAACTCCTTGCTACTGCAGAAGTTCCAGAAGGACCTGAACGCCGGTGTGTTCAACACGCAGGAGAACGAGATATTGAAGCAGATTATCCGTCAGGACAGGGAGATGGTGATGATGGTGGATCGCAAGCAGTCGGTCACCGGGATGAACTCGACGCCAATGTCCGGAAACTCCATCATTAACTCACCGGCCCAACCACCCTTCTCCACCGCCTTTGGAATGAGTCAGTTCCAGCAGTCCTCGGTACCTTTGACCTACAGTGCTTCAGCTATTGCCAACGCCTCCGCTGCCCGCATGCTGCCGGCCGCCGCCGCAGCGGCCATATACCCTATCCCCAGTGTTTCCCACGGCAACCTGAATTCCTCCTCCACCAACCCGCAGACACCGCTCCAGCCGCAGGGCGCCATCATGTCACCGTGCTCCTTCACGGCTGCCATGTGCAGCCCACCGGTGCAGACGCCACTGGCTAGCCGGAGCTTCCAGTACGGTTCTCCCACAGCGTCCCAGCTGTCGCTTATCCAGCAGCCCATCGCCCAGACGTCTCTACCCAGCCAGCAGCCGCCTGTGTCCGCCGCCGGGGCCGGCCCTGCGACGCCGCAGCAGCAGCAGTCGCCACAGCAGCAGCAGGCCCCTTCACCTCAGCGAGGGGACCTCCACAAAAGCACGCAGGCTCTTCAGTCGGGCAGCTTGAGTCGAGACGTGCGACACTTATCAGCCTCTCAGCCGTCTCTGCCGCACGAAACGTCGCTGGGGCCGCGGGCGCACCAAGCCTCGGGCGACTCGCTGGCCTCCATCGTGCCACCAACAGCGGCGGCGGCGGCGATCCAGGGGATGAATCTCCAGAGCGGCATCCGCACCACAGTACCCCAACGGGTCAATTTGTTCCGTCAGATGTCATCGGGGGCCCTGCCGCCCGTACGCTCGTCAGCGGCGGCGGCTGCAGCGGTGGCGGCCGCAGCGACTTCGTCGTCGACAAGCCAGCCCAGGGAATCACCCGGGTCTCGGAGAGATTCTGTCCTGAGCAGTACGGAGACTGAGCAAGACAAAATGCGCTTTGCATCAAATTTATGATCATTTATTTTGCGTTATTTATTTTTTTTTAACCACGGAGGAGCTACATGCTCCTCCTAAAAATAACCTCATTGAAATAGTGTACATACGAGCCCTTGTATTATATTTTAGACACATTGTCTCCCTCCTTAAGAATGTATATTATACAGATATTCTCTTTCTTTTACGCCATATCTATAAAGATATACACATATATGGCCTGTATGTGTATATGCGGTGTGAACGGGAGCCGGGAGAATGCGTGAGTGCATGTGACTGCGTGTTCGAATCCAACGAATATATTTCGCAACGGCAATTTAAAAATGTAGTATAAACACGAGTCTTCCTTTCTGAGAAATATAATGAATTATATACAATGTATGAATTTTTTATTTATATATTTATTTTTTCCTTTTTTCAAGCTGGAATGCATTATGGATTGTGACTTTTTTTCACCACCGAAGAAGAGGAGAAGCAGCTTTAGGCGCCACTGTGGAATCATACATGCAAAGTAACACTTGCAAAAAAAAACAAGAAAAAAAAAAAAAAACAAAGGAAAAAAAAAAAGCACACACTCACAAGAAAGAAATGGCAACTTTGTGAACAGAAAATCAACACAATACAACAAATGTTGGGAACCTCAACAGTGTTATGGCTCCAAACAAAAAAAGGGAACAAATACTCGAAAATGCTGCTTTCTTTCTTCACGTTAGAGGAGGAGAAGACAGACGGACGAATGGATGGATGCGTTTTCTATTCCTCATTTTGGAAGGGTCGAAATGTCATGTTCAGAAGATGAAAAAAAAGAAACTGTGTATATTTCTAATATTTATAAACTAAAGATTATCACCATTATGCAATAGACTGTGACATAAAGATTACCTATACGTGTGCTGTAAATAGTTTTGTAGAGCTAGTATTTACAGATACTGTGTGGTGCATTCTCTATCATAACAATGTCTTACTTCTTACTGTACGTCTGTCGGGAACCTGGCTATCACCTGCAAGCGACTACAAAAGTGGACAAAGGAACCTTAATGCAAAAAGCCGAACGCCGAACGTACGGTACGGTAACAGTCGCATAACTTTATTTAAACTGCAAACGAGAATTGGTTGAATTTCCGCCGTGTCGGAGGTTTGGTGGACTGTCATCTTCACAGCTGAGTCAGAGTTACCACTGATTTTCGCAGAGCGAATAAACAACCAGCGAAACTTAAGCCGAATATAAACTGACCTCTTTTTTTGTTTTTGTTTAGCTCAAACCCCCCCCCCTTTTTTTTATGGACATGGATTCGTTTTTTGTCAAAAACCGACTCATCCGAAACCGGGGCGTACAAAAACCGAGGTTTGACTGTAGTTTGCTGTTTAAAAAAAGAACATTAGTAAGACTACAGATGTCCGTGGTTTCTTCTTCTTTTATGTTCTCGACTGTTAGCATTGGTTTTAGCATTAGCCTTCCGTGTCTACAGCCATCCACGTTTTCTTCTGCCGGCATTTGCAAACTTTCTTAGGCCCCATGGTGGATTATTTTACCAGTCGCACTTAATAAAAAATGTGCCGACGAGCACATGATTCGGCGGAACAAAACAGTACAGCGCAAATCGACTAGTTTGTTTTGCGTAATATTGTACAAAAACCAAGAAAGCGTATGAAAACAGGAGCAACATTTCTGCGAAAGTTTTTGTCGAAACCCGAAAACTGGGGCGTACAAAAACGGAGGTTTGACTGTAGTTTAGTTTAGTGTAGCGTAACAACATTAAGTGTACAGACACCCCTGTGTTTTTTCTTCTTGGTTTGTTTTGACTGTTAGCATTGTTTTTAGCATTCCAAGTCTACAGCCATCCACGTTTTCTTCTTCTTCATGGTTTCTTTTCAACTGTTGGCGTTCTTTTACCATTCGCTTGTGGACGCCTAGATGACTTAACCCGGGGTTGTCCAAAGGGCCGCCCCCAGCACATTCTAAAAATATAATTTAAGAAACAAAAAAACAACAGCAGCAGCAAAAATAGAAAAATCTGCAGTATTTTTACAAGCATAAAGTCGATATTTTAAGAGAGGAAAAAAGTTGTAATAGTATGACACAAAAACAATGTAGTTTTTGTAGTATAATGTTGAAATATTAAAGAAAAAAGATGGGTTTTTTTAAAGTTTGAAATGAGAAAGAAACAACAAAATAATGTTATTTTGGGAATATTAGGTTGGGGGAAAAGTTATAATATTATGGCACTTAAGCCCAAATATTATGGGAATAAAGTCATAATAATATGAGAAGAAAGTTGAAATAGTTGGAAAATAAAAATTTAAAAAACAGCTGTAATTTTACGAGAATAAAGTAAAAATATTACGAGAAAAAAGTTCTATTCTTGCAAGAGAAAAAAAAGTCACAGTTTTACGAGAATAAACTCATAATATCGTGAGGAAAAATGTTTTAGTAGCATAAAAAAACGTAAAGTCATATGATGAGAAACATACAAAACAAAATAAAGTTGTAATTTTTGGATAATTAGGTTGGGGAAAAAGTTATATTAACATGGGAATAAAGTCAAAATATTAAGATTAATGTTCATACTAATAATATGCTTTGTCACATCCAGTATATCACAAAGCTAAGATGCAGAGTTTTTAAAATATATATATATATATATTTGCATATCTAAAGTGGCCCTTGCATCCTTTCATTTTTTAGTATGTGAGCCTCGCTGGAAAAAGTTTGGACACCCCTGACTTAAGCAGAAAAGCAACGATCGGAATGCAAAATGTAATGTCCAAATTCATTCATAAGGGATGATTGCGGACTGAAAGTTTTACCAAAAAGTAAACGTCGAAGGCTTCGGTGTGCTGCCTTTTGCATTAAGGTTTTCATGTCTCGTGTGAATCCTTCCGTGTGGGCTTGGATAATGTAAACGGATCCTAACGGATGTGAGTTCCGCCCAGAAACAATGGAACGCTCCGTCTAAAGACCTCAACTATTTTCATGGAAGAGGCTATGGATTATGGCACGGGTCCAGTTTAGTGTGTCACGAGCCCACGAGGGAAAGACGGTTTGTCGAACAGATCGTGTGGATAGTGTACCAATACAGTCCCACCACCGCTGTCAATGAAAGCATGCACTGTCACAACAAAATACTTTTTGGGGAAAAAAAAAGAAGAAAAAACAATGTTGATGTTAATGTTAGATTCTGTTCATTGTCGTCTGTGTGTGAACATGGAGCATCGACCTTTCACATGGACATTCTTAAGTATTTGTGCCTAAACCATAGCCATGTTCCACCCTTCGGTTCATCCTGACGTTCCTCTTCTTTTATGTCTGTGTTCTTTTGGGGTTTTTTAAAGACGGGAAGTTTGCAACGATGGCCAAATGTCTCACGTGGCGTCCGATGTGTTTGTTTTCTCACAAGCTATATCCAGCTCATGTGCTGTACAGGGGATTTTTAATTTTTGTTTTTCCGAGGGGAAAAAGTGCAATCTTAAAAGCAGTGATATCACGCTGGATGAGACATTGTACAAATCCAAACCACCTTTCTACCTTTTACTTTGTAGCTAGTCACTGATGTTTGGGTCCATGTGTTTAAAGAACCGGCCAAAGCGAAAAGTCTTTTTGTGTGTGTGTGTGTGTGTGCGTGTGTGTGTGTGTGTGTGTGTGTGTGTGTGTGTGTGGTTTTGAATTGCACTTTCAGAGTAGAACATTTTAAGCGGATGAGTTATAGCAAAAGGGAGCTCGAGAATTTCCCAACAAGGAGCGCTTAATCGTGAATCTGCCATAGTGAGTAGGAACTATAGTGCACACAGATGGCAGCACTGTTGCTTTGTGCTGTTTTTCTTTCTTCTTGTTTTTGATACTTGCCTTTGGAAGGGAGTGCTTCCCAACGACGTGCTTTTTGTTTGTTTTCCTCTCTCTGCCGATTACAGCTAACGTACCGGACGGGCATTAATTATGAATAGTGAGCTTACACATGGTCAGCATAGCCACCCTCGACAAACCAGCACATATATTTCTACGTATACTTCTGATACCTGTTTCTTTCGTCGTCCATGTCGGTTGAAGAAAATAAGGATGCAAAAAGAATCTGATGCCCGCAAAGGACGAGAGCCACATTTTTTGCTTTCATATGTTTACTGTTGATGATGACGATGGAGGGGAGGGGTGAGTTTTTGGTAACGCCGCTCATCGACCCGCTCATTCTCGCCTGGTGACTTGATACGGAAGAAAAAAAAGAAAGATTAATGTCAAACTTTCTTACAACAATATGCAGACAAACAGTGTTTGTCAAAAATTTTGGGGGGATTTTTCTTTTGTTTTTCTTTTTGGGTATATTTTTGGTTTGTAAATAATAAACCTTTAAGATATAGAAAATAAACGACATATTGTCATTTCAATGAGCGTGTGTCGTCGTGTTTTGGACGGACAGATGCGAGCGGGGAAGTGAAGGGTCCAGAGAAGGTTCTGGAAGAGTCAGCGTTTCCGGGACCAGGTGAAATACTGTGTTGAGCGGCCTTCCGGGGGGATTTCCATTAATTGCCTTTGAAATCCAGGACTCAAGTCGTAAAACTGTCAGCCTAAAGACAGATTCCCTCAAGGGTCAGAGGACGGATGTTGTGCTTTCTTTGTTACAAGCTTCGACAGCTCGGAGCTTGTTGCAGCCCAAGCTGGGTTTTTATTGATTACATTTATTACTTTGAGGATGGCACCCGGTGTCCCCTTAATAGATCCGAGGGACATGTCGTGTGATGTGACATGTTTTTTTAATTTTCAATTCATTTTGACCTGTTGAATGAATAGCATCCGTCTATTTTCTATGCCGCTTATCCTAATTATCCTAATAATTTTAATATTATAGGTATAAAGGCAAAATATTATGGGAATAAAGTTGTGATATTATGGAAATTTTACACAAATGGGGGGGAAAAGAGCAGAACTTCATCCTAATAATAGTTCTCCTATATTAAAAAGCTGAGATGCATTTTTTTCTATCTTAGAAAACCCAATATTTCTTCACTGGTGCATTTCACACAGAACCCAGAAAACCAAGACATAAAAGAATGCATGTTCCCACAGTGTCAAAGCATCCTGCACAATTAGATGCACGACAATGACCCTGGTAATGGCTTTGAACAGGTCCAAGGATTTTTGCTATTCCCTTTCACACAGCCTGCCTCTGACACTGCCCTCCCAGCTGGAAAATTTCCGGGTCAACTTCAACCCCCACTCTGTGTCGAACAGCGACACACAAAAGTGCCGGGAAAAAGCTGGCTTTTTGTGGGCCGTGTGAAAGGAGACGATGACAAACCAACAAAACACCTGAAAGCAGATTCATGTGGTGGAAATATCTAAACATTCATCCCTTAGCTCCTTAATGGAGTGCTTTTGAAGGTTTGTGAAATGAGTACTTGCTACATTTTATTTTACCCACTATTTTTAAAAACTCCACAGGTGTTTACATGGAGGAAGAAAACACAGGTTCTTAAGGTAGCAATTGGTCCTGATGCTAGTCAAGACCACACCTCCTTGGATGGCAACTCTGTACCTTAAAATCCTGCCCACAAATGTCCCAAACAGAAGCATGATGGTGTGATGTCCTGCCAAATGGTGACACACCTTTCTCAGCAGCCATCCAGAGACCATATGGCTCATAGCGAAGACCATCACCTGCTATCCTGCACGCCTGCTCCAAGAGCCTCCACATGTACTGTACATAGGATAGGCAAGACCCCCGTCCATTATTTACTTCTAAAACTCCCACTAGAATAACAAGCTGTGAGATCCACAGGGAACCCGCAGATCTTACCTGGCAGATGATTGTTGAGCGAAAACCTGTGGAAGGCCAGGCTGCCCGAATAACCGCATGGAGTCGTTGGATCAGTTGGTTCTCCATCTGCATGGGAAAACACTGAGGTAAGACATTGGCAAACACACTTCTGGTATGAACGTGACAACCGCGCACGTATCGGACAACAACGTCTTCACTTTCTTTGGCTTTTTACAACAAAAGAATTAGCAGAAGAATTTAGCCAAAAATGAGCCGCACCGCCGTATTAGCTGCAGGGTTCGAAGTATAAGAAAAAGTATCAACTTATACACCAAAATTTACAGTGTACCTACTGTATTTACCGTAGTACTTATAATTGCATCCTTGAAAATGTTTCACTTTGTAGTATGTTGGAAACCTCACTTGCTAAGTACAGAACTGTTATTGTTTTGAGTATGCCCAAAACATGAGGCAGTCATTAACTGTGCACAAGCCCTTTAAGCAGTGACCAGTGATGATACCATAAAGAAAATATCAATATTTGTCAAATGAATGGAGGTAGAAATGTATTTTTTGTATTATTCCAATTCTTCTGAACAATTACCACTGCACTTAGTGTGAGTTGGTTGCTGTTTCTGGATGCTCTGCTGAATAAATGAATGAATTTGACCGGCAGGGTGGAGGATTATATATCCAAGCTCAACAGAAGCTGATCAAACTTTTACAACTGAGTAACGGAGCTTTTCCTGGGGAAGGATAGGGTTACTTTATATAGAAATAAGACAACAAATGTTTTTCAGTTTATGATTTAAAAAAAAACAACAAATGAAATATTAATAAGTGTTCGTTGTTGCCACGTTACGTCAATGAGAGCTCAAGGTACCCCGCCACATCACGTACTAATTCTGTGTAGTTGTTATTCCAGAGGAAACGCACCAACTTCACCTTGGGAGGACCACTAAATTTGTCTGCGCCGTGATGTTATCCTCTAGATTCAATTACCTGTAAGAGATTGTTACTGTTGTGGCTGCGCCGGGGTCGTCCGCCATCACGCATGTTGCGTTCCGCCCTGTCCTTGTGGTGATGCCGCTTCATTGACTTCGCAGCAAGGACAGCATGATACAGTGCAGGCTGCACATGGCAGCATCGTTAGTTTGCTACCGGACAACTACACACCAACCAAGGAGACATCTTGGATCGAATTTCATCAGGACAATGAAGCACGTGTGAGCTTAACTTCCCCTTAAAACGGTTAACGAAATAGATCGACCTTCCGGAGTAAACGTAACTTGTTTAAGAACACAAGGGCAGGCACGGAGCTGATTGGCTGAGACATAAATATTCAGAAAACAAGAAGCTTGAAGGATAATAAGACATGGATTAAAAAATATACAGTAATATAAGCACATGGACGATGCCCTGTGGGCATCTACGAATACGCGCATTGTGCATTTAATTAAAAAAAAAACGGAATTAAATCAAATTTCAGATGAAAAGTCACAATAAAAAAAATTTTAAAAACATTTTATGTGATTAAAATTATAAACAAATTAAAGCACAAGATAAACTTAAAATTAAAAATAAAAATATATATTTTTTAATTTCTATTTACCAGGGGTGTCCAAAGTGCGGGCCGCGTGCCAAAAAAGTGTATAATATATTAATGAAATAAATAAAGTAAAATAAAAGTGTATTTAAATAAAACATGTAAAGCCCAAATAGAAATATATGTACTTCAGCTCCTTACACGGATACATTGTGGGCATCGACGACCATCAACGTTGGTTATTTCTTTAACAGCATATGACAGACTGTGCTTTACATATAGAAAATGTACATTATTAAATGAAGAAATAAAAAAATATATAGTTTTAATTTTTAGTAGGAAGGAGATGTGCGTTATCGTTATTGTTTTGTTTTGTTTTTTTAAATAAGAGTTAGTTTCAAAGACTAATTAGCTCCACTAGGAGGCGACCACACGTGTCTTTAGTAGTTTTTTTTTTTCTTTCTTATTCTCTCTGTTGTTTTTTTTCTTTCTTTCATAGCTGGCGTGTGGTACCCAGATGTGCCGCAAGTCCCTTTGACCTTTCCCCAGCGCTTTGCCTTCATATCACGTTTAACCTCACATGCGAACGCTCGATGTCACCGCTGACCTCAGTGTAAGAGGTCGCAGGCTCCTTGTTAGCTCGTGACCCCCGAACGCAACACAGACACACACGCACACATCCTGGTTCTTTTTTTTGTGTGTGACAGAAAAGAGACAAACGTGTGCCTTTTCTTGTTTGTGATGCCACCTCTGGCTGCTCAGTACAAAAAAGCTACATTGACAATAATAATAATAATCAAACGGAATGTGAGCCATATTTAGTTTTGGTGTAAAGAAACTCACCTAGCCGGCACACTGCATGTCCATCACCACATCTGAAGCTTTTTATTATTAAGGTAAAAAAAAAATCCAAACCTTCATGGTCCTGTGTGAAAAAGTGATTGCTCCCTAAACCTAATAAGTGGTTGGGCCACGCTTAGCAGCAACATCTGCAATCAAGCATTTGCTATAACTTACAATGAGTCTCTTACAGCGCTGGGGAGGAATTTTGGCCCACTCATCTTTGCGGAATTGTTGTAATTCAGCCACATGGGAGGTTTTTCCAGCATGAAGCGCGTTTTTGAGGTCATGCCACAGCATCTCAATAGGATTCAGGTCAGGACTTTGACTAGGCCACTCCAAAGTCTTCATTTTGTTTTTCTTCAGCCTGTCAGAGGTGGACTTGCTGGTGTGTTTTGGATCATTGTCCTGCTGCAGAACCCAAGTTGGTTTTAGCTTGAGGTCACAAACAGATGGCGGGACATTCTCCTTCAGGATTTTTTGGTAGACAGCAGAATTCATAGTTCCGGCAAGTCTTCCAGGTCCTGAAGCAGCAAAACAGCCCAGACCATCACACTACCACCACCATATTTTACTGTTGGTATGATGTTGTTTTTCTGAAATACGGCGTTCCTTTTACACAAGATGTAATGGGACACACACCTTCCAAAAAGTTCAACTTTTGTCTCATCAGACCACGGAGTATTTTCCCAAAGGTCCTGGGGATCATCAAGATGTTTTCTGGCAAAATTGAGACGTGCCTGAATGTTCTTTTTGTTCAGCAGTGGTTTTCGTCTTGGAACTCTGCCATGCAGGCCGTTTTTGCCCAGTAACTTTCTTATAGTGGAGTCATGAACACTGACCTTTACTGAGGCAAGTGAGGCCTGCAGTTCTTTGGATGTTGTTGTGGGGTCTTTTGTGACCTCTTGGATGAGTCGTCGCTGCGCTCTTGGGGTCATTTTGGTTGGCCGGCCACTCCCGGGAAGGTTCACTACTGTTCCATGTTTTCGTCACTTGAGTTATGCTATATGTATATATTGATTTTTCAATTGGAAAAACACAAAATATGCAATATTTTTCCAAAAATGTGGTCACAAGAAGTCGGTCATAAAGTTTTAATAAAAAAATGCATCTATACATTTTTACCACGGCATTGCATGCTCCTCATACATTGATTTCTTGAATCCAGATAGCGCATGACATGCTGCTGTGCCTCTGTTCTTCACTGTCACACTGCTATTGCTGCAATCTTTACATAAATAACCTGACCAGATGGATCGTCGTTTACCATTACAAGACAAATTGAAATGTACTATAAAAAATACCACATTTTTAATTCACAAGCGTGTCCTTGCCTTACCTAAGCCACACTGTCTGTGTTGCTTTCGTCTATTGATGAACTGTCAACAGATGGCGTTCATTGTCTCCTTCATGGAACACAACTTTCCATCAATTCCACTCGGAGGATTTGTTTTCTGCTCCGATGCTTGGCCCTGCAATCTTTATTTCTCAAACACACATCTTCCTCGGCGGAAAAACAACATGAAAATATCTTTTGAACATGTGATGCAGCTTTCGGTCATCAACCAGAGGCCTTGACCTTTAGGATGATCCGCAGCAGATGTCAGGCTTTCCCTGTGACCCCTTCCCTTGTTCATATTGTGGTCCAGCGTTCCAAGGAAAGCTTTAATCCCACTTTGTTCTGATGGGAACAGATTACAGTATTGTATGTTGTTGTCCTTGATAGACTTATAAAATAATGTAAAGAGCAACCCCCTGCTGCCCCCCTCATGTACGGCATGAAACACACCAGCCACACCAGCGATCGATGAAAGCTTCACATCTCGCTGGAATCATCATTGGGTTGGTTGTTTTTTCCGCGTCGAGCAGTGAGAGCAGTGTAGCTGAAAGGTTCCACTCTGGGACTTTGTAGTCTTGAAAAATCATGATTGATTTGACATAAAAAGTGCCCAAACCTGAGGGCACAAAGCGGCGTAATGGTGTACCGTCTCGGAAATAAGATTATGTAAGATAGTGCATGATATGCTGCTATGCCTCGCTGAATTCAAGGAAAATGAGAAGACATTGGACCCAAAATAATAACTAAAGATAAAGTACATTTGTATAACTCTATAAATAAATCTATAGAATGAATGCAGTCATACCTCATTTACTACACTTAATTGGTTCCAGAGCCGACCGCGATAAGTGAATTTCCGCAAAGTAGGATTCAGTATTAATAAACAGAATATTTTCGTAGTTAAAGCATAGAAAACCTGTTTATAACCTTCTAAATACGGTTTTTACAGCCTTCTAAACATGAAATAACACCCTATAGTCACCTTTACACTTATATTACCCCATTTAGTAGACATAATAATGGAAAATAAGACATCTTAGACAGTGGTGCCTTGGTTAACATCATTAATCCGTTCCAGATGACCCGACTCAAACCAAAACGGACACATTTTCCCATAGAAAAGAATGTAAATCCAATTAATCCGTTCCAGACACCCATAAATGTTAACACAAAACACATTGCGAACGCAAGCCAAGACAAAATTTTTGATAAAATTTTGAATTTTAACCGAAAAACACGCTAACTGAGGTACCACTGTACATACCACACACGTTAGCATTGACTTCCTAGTGGCTGTTGTCTTGCCAATGTAACGATACTGACACCTAGAGAGTAGATTAGAATACTAATTTACTGTCACTGTTTGACTCACAATGCGCTTCAATCGCTTTATTAGCAAGCAGAGAACCCATACAGTGAACATTCAAACAGGAGCTGCTGTCGGCCACTCTCTACACTGGTACGCTTTGTAGGTTTGTAATCTGTTTTTTTTATGTTGCTTTTGGATTTAATGGCTTCTTCTTGGTCGAGTGGCCTTTCAGCCCTTGGTCCAGGATAATGACACACGTTTACCAGCTTTAGCCATCATCTTCACGAAGTCTTTTCCTGTGGTTCTGGGGTTGATTCGCACATTTCGGGCCAAAATATGTTCATCTCTGAGACAGAGAAACCGTCCCCTTCCTTATGATGGCTGGTCATTACCACATCTGGAAATTGCACCCAAGGATGAACCAAACTTGTGGAGATTTTTTAAAATTTTCCCATAATATCAAACAAGCAAACAGGAAAAAAAAAATGTTTGTGTGTTTTTAAACAGTGCATGTAAACTTGTGGTGTATGATAATGTATGATATGTTGTGATCAACTGAAGGAAAACGAGAAGACATTAGACACAACGTAACGTAGCTTTACGTTACATCGCATACTCGACTTATGGGTAGTCGCACATGCAGTGGGATAGTGCATGATATGCTGCTGCAGTGTATACACCGCTGTATTCAAGTAAAAACAATAAGACACACATTTGAGGATCATTTCTTAGATGCAGTTGTATATTTGTGTCATTCTTGCATCTGCAAAGTAACACAACACGAGGTAATTTGTCACCAGTGGTGGTGCAATGCTATTATTGTAAAGGGGGTCAGTGCTGATGGGACAAAAAAAAAAAAAAAATCATCGGTCATGTGACCAAACACATTGTTGATCACGGAGAGCAGATTTTGCGCCTGAGTGGTGCCACATATATTTTGTGCTTATCTGTTGGTTACACTTTAACAGTGAGGGTCAAATGTTATTGATTTAAATTGCCTGTAAATGCTTTTAGGCTGACTGGGAGTCCAATTGACGTCTTGTTTATTAATTAACAATCTGCCTTTTTTAGTCCTTGGAAATGTGCATCGTGTTTCGTTAAAGTAGCCAGTCATTGTTTTAGTAATGCATAGATTTCCCCAACGCATACCTAAATGAATATGCGTACAAAAAGACTGTTAAGTCTTGTTTGTTACACTGATAAAATGCTCAGTGGATTTCTTAGAACAGAATGGCCACAGAGACATGGACATAAAGTGTAGGGGAATTCATTGGTTCACAGACGTGAGTGGTTGCTGGTCAGCTGGGATCGGCTCCAGCTCACACTTACCCCAATGAGGATGAACGCTATAGAAAATGGATGAATCGTAACATTCACATTTTATCTTAGTAATCCTAATAATAACAACTCAATTTCCAACAATTTGCATGCTTCAAAGCCAATGATAATAATTTGTTTGGGGTTTTTTTCTGCAAATTTGTATTAGTATTATTATTAGTAGTAGTGCTTTCATTACTTGTCTGTTTTTTAATTTTTTATTTAAGATAAAAATTCAATATTATTGCTGTTGTTTTGATAACAATATGTTACAGTATATTTATAATATTTATTATTATTAATAGTAATGAAATTGGCATATTTAAAATTATCGTGCTACTACCACATGCTATGCTATGCTACTATACTATACTACTAATATTATTATTGTGGGGGTAAAAATATATATTTTTAATAATACGTTATTCAGATTTTTCAGTGGTATTAGTATTAGTAATAGTGCTGGAATTAGGTGTAGTAGTAGTAGTAGTAGTAGTACTACTACCATTATGGTACTACTATGGCACATGGATGTCCGAGGTCCCGCTCACCCACCTCTACCCTCCAGGGGATGTAAGCAATCAATCCCCTCCACCCTGCACCCATGCCGGACTCCACAGCCATGTGACACCTAAAGCCTCCTGCGTAACAGTTAATAATCCTGCCATGGCTAAACCTACTGGCAGATTAAAGTAAATCCCCCCCATGAATTCCACTTTTCTGTTGTGGTATCACTAACTTTATTAACCATCATATCATGATGAATCACGACGACTAGCAGACCGTTGATGCATCGAGCCATTTCTGCCCGGGGTCGCTCACATTTTCGCTGCACCCGCTTTCAAGTGTGTGAGATGCATGCATGCACAAAGCTGCTATGTATTATGAATTGTGAGTGACCTCTGTCTAAGCTCTGGAATCTCAACCCGTCTGTTAGACGACATAAGCTTCTATTTCTTTTTTATGCACCCCTTCTGGCTCTAAAATAGATCAGTCTGAAAGGGATCTGATGTAATTCTATTATACTGCTTCCAGCTTCCTGCTTAGGGCGCTGCTGTTGCAATAGCATGCTTTTTTATTAACGTGCAAAGTGTCAGTTTTGCATTAGGGGCAAATGAGACAGTGCCCCAGCTGTTCCAGCAGATGGCAGTGTTGTTAAAAATGTACTTTTAAGTGATTGAAAGAAGACATTTAGGTTTAAAAATATTAGTGTTGTATTGGGGGTGATTTACATACTGCAGTGTGTCTGTGTATTTAAAATAAAATAAATAACAAACAATAAAATAAATACTTTTGGAAAAATAATAACATAAATTTAAAAAATACTAATTATTATTATTAAAATAATAATAGTAAAAACATCTCTGGGTGCACTTTTAACCCTTAATCAAAAAAGAAACTGTATTTAGTAACCAAAAACATGCCTCACTATCGCTTCTTGTCAATCAGGAAAGTCATTATTAGAATAATATAATAAAATAATAATGCAGTTAAAAAAATAAAATATAAAAATATATATTGGTATCTTTTTTTAAACAAAAGTAAAATAAAAACAAATTATTTATAAACATAAAATGCTACATTCCCAAAAATATATATAAAAAATGATACACAGTCATATTGTAAAAATGCATTTGTGCTATTAAAGGCTTCCCCTCCAAATAAGCACCTTACCCCCAAAATAGGCACCTGATACCCTCTGCAGCTCAGCATGAGGAAGTAATGGCGAAAGAGATAAAGAGATAGATGGATAGATGGATGTGTCTTGAATCTTGAACATCTTGGGCCAGAAAATTCTACTTGTTGTTTTTTAATCAGTAAAAATAGCGTCTAAGGCGTATAGTGTGGCTTGCTACTCGGATGCTTCCATGACAGATGTCCCATGCAATCCTGATATAAGCTGGCATTAAGGTCAGACCACAGGAGACTCCTTTCTTTCTCTTTTATGAATTAGTGGCGACATGGTTTGTCTTAAGAAGCCCACTTCCTCAGATGACCCGCATTGTTCTTCGTAGAGAAAACTTTGTTTTCTAGTGTGACGTATTCTCAATGAGTACTTCCTCTTCCTGGTCTGGACGAACAGGGAACGCTAGGGGTGGAAAGGTCGTGTGAGGACAAATCTGTCCATCTGCGTTGTCCATCAGGAGGAAGTGTTACATCACGCTACGCGTACAGATGCGCGAGTGGAAGTGGCCAAGCGGACGCACATGATCAGCCCGGAGTGATATGTCCACGCAGAGTGGCGCATGTGGTCGTTAAGCGCTTGGTGGGGCCACGTCCAGATTGTTGCGTCATCGCTGCTATTCCCTTTTCAGCATGTTCGGACAATACAAAACCACACAAGAATAAACATATCTGTCTGTGTGACTTGTTGAAAGGACAAATCATGACCTGATGATACTGTTCCACTCCAGTCCTGCAGGTGGCAGCAATCTAGCATACTTTTCACCACAGTTCCATCTGCAGGAACACGTGGGTCACCGCCCCTCTTGGACACAAGGAGGACGCAGAAAGCTGACAAAACCTGATCAGTCCAAAAACGACACCGCACCGAGGGCTTGATTTGTCATTTCATCAGGTCGGGACCGGTTGGAAAATTTGTTTCGTCAGATCCGAACCTGTTTTTACCCACAAATGTCCGAAAAGGCTACTTGGACTGTTTCATTAGGTTTCGGACCTTTTTGAAAATTGTGGGGTAGTTTGTGACCACGACCAAAAAATTACCACATTTTTTTTTCCAACTTTGCTGCCACAGCCCCTTTTTTGTCCAGGAGGTTCCGGAAACCTCTTATACCCTCATTATGGGTACCAGGAGGACCCAAAAATGGGCTAAAATGCCATTATTTCCAAGGGAGTTCACAACTGTCACAAAATCACGTTTTACCCACAAAAATGTCCCGGCAAGACCCCAAAAAGGGTAAAATGCCATTTTTCATACAGCCAAAAATGGCCTCTTGCAGTACTTTACAGAGGGGTCCATTTCCAGCTGTTTCTGCAGGTTGCAAAATCACGTTGTTTTTTTTTTGTGTTGCTGTCACAGCCCCTTTTTGGGGGCCAGGAGGTCCAGGAAACCTCTTAAAGACTCATTAGGGGTCCCGGTAGGATCCAAAAATGGCCTAACACAGCATTTTTGTTTGATTTTGGCATCGCAACATCCCATTTTTTTTAGGAGGCTGCCACTGTCCCTTTTGGGATAGCAAGTTCTTATGCTTTCATGCTTGGCTGAGGTACGGATGTCACGGCTCTCGTATCCCTCAAGGTGTCATTCGGAGTCAGTTCACTAGGGATTTAAAAACCAAAAAACAACAAAAAAGAAGGTAATGAATAATTCATGAGCTCAAGTTGTTGGTGCAGGAAGTCCAACTTACGTGTGACTGTGCTTTTTAATGCATGCTAATTCCATGTAAATATTCCCACTGTTAGCTTGTGTTTTCTGATTTATCGCCTCAATTAAATTCCCATTAGGAATCATCAGAATTTCATATTCATTCATGTCGGCTGGTGACTCATTCCTGAGGAGGAAATTAAATCTCATGCTTGAAAATAATTCTCGACGTCTCGACGGTGCCAGATCCATGACTTCTAGCGGCCGGTTTGACTTTCTCCCCAAAATCTTCTGACATTTGAAAGCCTTTTGAGTGGCGTCTGTGAAGGCTGAATCAATCACAAGACGGAGAAAAAGTGCAGAGGCTGCCGTGAGTTCGGGCCTGTGATTGACACTTTGGACACAACTGACTCACAGAGGTCAGCGAGGGGTTCGCTTGGCACAGACGATCAAAAGGTTGAAAGTGACACAGCTTTATCTGAGACAAGGGCAACCAATTCCACATGACGAATTAAGACAAAACGGTCACAAAATGTCGAATCGAAACTGTGTAAAGACGAACAGGGGGTCCTTGGGTGGAGTTTTGGTATCAGTCGAGGAAGTCGAAGAGGCAGGAGAACAAATAAAACTATAATAAGCATCCTGAGGCGTTCCCAGGCCAGTTGAGAGGCGTAGTCTCTCCAATGTGTCCTGGGCGTTCCCTGAGGCCTCCTACCGGTCGGACACACCCTGTCCACCTGCCCAGGGAGGTGTCCGGGACGCATCCTGCCCAGATGCCTGAGCCATCTCATCTGGCTCCTCTCGATGCGGAGGAGCAGCGGTTCAATTCCGGGTTTCTGCCAGATGACAGTGCTTCTCACCTTATCGCTAAGGAAGAGCCCCCCTTCGGAGAAAACTCATTTTCTTATACTCGTATTCCATAAACCTCATCCCACACTGGCTGCGTGAAAGTCAGCCATGTGAACCACTACAACACCACTGGCTGCTGAGCTGCACTGTTGTACCTGTTCTCTGTCCAGGTCCTACGAGCTTGCCTTGTGGGGACGGAAACATGAACCACGTGGGTAAAAGCGAAGTCCTGCACTAACTTTGTTGTAAAGTCCTTTTACATAATGTGTTTTTTTCCCAGACATGGTTTTGGTTTATTTCGGATCTGTGAGGTGTCACATTAGTGCGAGAGGCCTGCCGGAAAAATGTACTAATTCACATTTTCCCTGCATGGGTTGCCTCGTTGCCACCATCTGCTCGCCCGCATTCCGACCGCATTCTCCCCGTCCGAAGGAATTAAGCTAAGCATCCGTGTGACGTGGTAACTGCGATAAAGAAGGCCCACCTGCATCATCTTAAAGGGCCGCTCCATCTTTCCATTTCCATTTCCTCCGATTTTTCTTTCCTATCTGGATCACTCAAGAGGATGCTTACCAAGTGTGCATTCATACCTGCAATCAAACATGGAAGGGAGGGCATTCCCAAGGGCACGGCGCCAAGGTCATTTCTATTGATCGCGGTGGACGTGTGGAAGTAGTTTCCAATCTGGCGGTAGATGTCGCCTGCTGATGGACGACTAAATTGGCTTAGAGATTGTTTTTTATTTGTGCGGCCCGTACAACCGCGTTCCCATGTCGCAGTTTAATGACACCTGCAATAACACGTTATCATGCGGAAGCACTTTGGGGCAGACCACGTCTATCACCGAGCAACTTTCCCTTTGCAAGACTGCAATGGAAGATGCGGGGCGGCTCTCGTGGATGTCTTCAGGCTAGAGATGACTCACGAGTTGCACAGCTGATGCGAGTGAAAGGAGAGACACTGTATGTGCCGGAAGAGAACCATTCAACCGTTTGAAATGACAGGAAGGAAATCGTCTGTTAACCTGCTGTCACACCACTGAACTGTTCTGCGTGAATACGCTGCATTCACGAGAAACCGCACGCGAACGCTGAGAGATGACGTCACCGAGCAAGAAGTGGCAAAATGACAAGAAGCCAGATGCTGTCACAGTAAAATTGGAATATTCCAAGAAAAGGGTGGGAATGTTGTCACAGTCACGTCATAACGTCGCGACAGCGAAGTCACGAGCTCCAAGACAAAAATGGAAAAGTTACAGTACAAGAACAAAGTTTACGACAATAAAGTAGTAGGAGGAAAAAGTCAAAATATTGCGGGAATAAGTTCCAAAAAAAAAGGTTGATTTGAGAAAGCGTTGTCATGTTGTGTGAATAAAGTTGTCGTGTTAGCAAGACAAAGTTGTACATTTACCAACCAGTTTTAGTGTTGGAGGGAAAGCGTTGTAGTACATCGACTGCCAAATCATGAGCTCACAAAAAAAAAAGGCAAACTGCGTTACAAGAATAAAATGGTCGTGTTACGACAATAAACCGTTACCTTTTACGGGAAGTAAATAAAACAAATGTACTGCGATATCACAGGGGAAACAAGCAACATGATTACGAGTCAAATCCAAATGGGAAAAGCCATGTTTTCATGACAAAGTCCAAGTGTTACAAGACAAAAAATATCCTGTAACATTACTACTCGTGTTCCCGTTACATCACATGCTCATGTATTAAATATGACTGCTGACACACTCAACTAACTCACGAAAAAGATGCTCCAGCAAACACGTAACCTCCAACTGTGTGAATACGTAAATATCCTGTATGCACGTGTAGCATCTCCTACTGTGTGTTCTCCACCAGAATGACCTTATTGGCGTCATGTAAAAGTCCACATAGACAGATGGAGGTAGTGATTTCAAATACAGTAAGAGGATCATTAACAAAGAATAAAGAATTATGTATGCAAAGTTAGTCAAGGGTAATGCAAAATGAATTAGTGGTACTATATTAGCAGGAAGAGAGAGGCACTATGAGTTCAAACCCTCCCGGCTGTGTTCTTCCTGCACTGAACAGCTTGCATTAAAAAGCACCAGTGACCTTGAGACACGCACAAAAACACAGAGGGAGGAAGTCACACTTTAACATCCTCGTCATCATATCTGAGCCTCTCAAAGAGTCAGCCCCGCATTGTGACGCAAATACAAGTTAAGACGAGCGAGGCGAGGTGACGCAGGCTCTGTTAGCGTTGGTTAGCGAGCTCCAACCTGACCACTTGTCTGGGCATGTGCAGACCAGCACTGCAGTGCTGCAGCCAGCACACACACAAGAACGGGGCCGGGAGGTGCCGCTTCGATAAATATGGGGGGAAGAATACATGGAGCATCGATGAATCAGCAATTGACTCCAGTCAAGCAGTTTAGCAAGATATTAAACACTAAATTACACTCAAAGCAGGCGATTTTACAACAAGTTGTGCTACAAATGTAAAAAAAATGTTGCTTCCTGATGTGGTACTCACCACAAATATGGCTGACACGCTAATGTGTGACAACTTCAGCTTTATACGACTGTCTGACTTGCTACTGTTGGCTCCATTTAGCTCTGTAACTGGTTGTTGTTAGTGTTAGCTAAATACAACTGAATATATTAGCCATTGTTCACCTTAGCTGAATAAAGAAGCTAACGGACCAATATACTTCTTATTATCCCACAATGATGTATTATTGATTTTATTGGCGATTTCAACCATTATCAGGCCAATATGAGGGAATTGTGATGTCATACTGAGAAATCCGATAACTTTAAAAACAGCTCTGATAACTGATCATTTTCAAAAAACCTTCCAATGAGGCAAGATACTGTGCAGGTGAGCAAATCAAGCGCTCCTTTTTTTTTTCTCCTGCCTGTGACATCATCGGCCTGTCGTAACTTCTCCTGACCTCACTTGCAAACAGACTAATTTGTTTGAAAAGTGCAAAAGGTTTGCCAGCGACCTCCGTAGCTGTAGTAGTCCTGCTCGGAGGGGGTGCCCGAATACAGAGCACCTTGATGGGCCACGCCGGGCGGCTCCCCCCTCTCTACACTCTGGTTCTCCAGATAGCAGTGACGTGGTAGTAATGTCATGATATTTGATGAGGACAAATTAATAGGTACAGTTGGTCAAATCCAAATGTGTTTGAGTCCTTCTTACCTCCAGGCGTGCACAGACTAATGTTAAATCTACATTTTTAAAAAGTAGATATAAAAAAAGTTATCGGTATCAGCTATCGGTACCATATCGGTCTTGAAAGCAGAACGTCATAGACGCATACACAAAATAAATAACTACAAAATAATGCGACAAGGACTTATATATAATGAATTCTGTTATCTCATTTCCATTCTGTCATAAATAAAAATAAATAATACAAATACAGTCACCACTTTGCGGTTCCAATTTCGTGGCCTCATTCTATCACGTTTTTAAAAAAATATGTTCATTCATAAATCATGCCGTTTTATGCTTGAATCGGACCTATTATTAGTCAAAACACGTGCGTATTTAAGCAAATGTTACGTATTTATTTGCCTGAATTAAGCATTTTCAGGACAAAAATAGCTAAATGAAGTAAAATACAAACATGAGGCGTTCAAAAGACGCAATCAGACGTTGATGAAATGTAGTACTCTACTCCGGTCACTCGGTGTCAGTAGTGTTACTGTAATGTCGGCGAGACACACAAAGATCAAACTCGATCGCCGGAACGACAGGCTTTTATTGCAGGTTTGGATTATCTCACAATAAAAATCCCTAATAAAAACAGGGGCTATTTTTGGGGCCGTTACCCACAAACAGCTGAAACTCAACTCTGAACCCCCGACATCACTTCCTGTCGGCCTCTCTTTCAGGTCGCCTAGGGAACACATTTAAAGTAACACACACGAGCACAATTACGTCTACTATATTGAGTAATGGGAGTGTAAAGGTGACTATAGGGGTGTTATTTCATGTCTAGAGGGCTCTAATAACATTAAAAACCATATTTAGAATGTCTTAAACAGATTTTCTATGCAGTAACTATGAAAATATTATTTTTATAATTATGGAATCCTACTTTGTGGAAATTCACTTTTCCCGATCACGTCTGGGACTAATTAATCGGGATAAAGGAAGGATCACTGTACATATTGGAATGAAAGAAAAACAGCATCATCTGGTGGATATATCGGGGCACTGCACCTCCTTGCCCCTTTAAGGTGGAGTTGCTACGCCTGATAGCTCAAAAGAATTTTCAAACATCATTTTAGTCCATTTTTGTCATGTATGTAATGACTTGTTATTCCGTTTCCACGACGTCTGACTAGCAGGATGTTATACTTATATATAGCTAGATACCATGTACTGTATTATGCGTGTACTAGAGCGGCAATGACGTACATCAAAGGACCAAAAATGCTGCATCTTGTTATTTTGCGCAATAAAATAAGGTCACGGTGAGAATCACAGCGCATTTTTTTCTCTTTGCTGTTTGGAGACGTGCAGTCTCTCCTCTGGGCCTGCTGCAGCCTTCATTTGGCGTCTCGAGTTGCTGAGGCATCGGACCAGGTGGAAGGTAAATGGCACCGCGCAGTCGTGACGCACCCTGCTATGGCTAAAAGCTGTCATCCATTTTGTGGGCACTGATGACGAGGGAGGGTGCTGAAAAAGAGAAGGGGATGTAGGATGATGAGGATGGGGAGGGTGGAGAAGGCGACAGTGGTGATGGTGATCTGTTGGGTGAAAGGGCCATCCAGTGGTGGGAAGCAGAACTGCAGCTTGCTTTTGCTGGCATTCTCTGCAAAATATAGTGTGATTTTTTTTTTTTTTTACACTAAGAATTTTTTTAACTGCACTTTCCTTAACAATAAGCTCTGTTAGAACCCTCTAATGTAAAATTAAAAGCTTAAGCACCTGTAAAGGACACCGCCGACCTCTTGTTTCGTGCAGATATCATTACAAGCTCACGTGTAACGCCACACTTGCTTTCTCGGAAACCAAAGAGATCTCTGGCACGTGCTGTTGGTAAAAGCAGCACGCAAGTTTAGATCAAGTCACTCGACAGCCTTTTTTTTCAAAATAAAAGTCCTACAGGTACCATGAGAGTCTCAGTCACAGTGTCACAAACATCACACATCAACACAGCAGATAGACAAAAACAGACAAGACACTACGACTATTTGTGCAGAACAACAGAATAGTTAACAACTATGGAGCTCAAAACATGTAACTTAACAGCCATTTGCACAAAACAGTACCGCAAAGCACGATAGGAAGCGGGATGTGACGCTACATTATTTTTCACGTAATCCCTATTTTATTTCCAAAATGTATATGCATTTACACTAAATTTCATATGTTTTTACAAAACCGTCAATGAATTTACATTTTCTGTGTCTATTCATTATTTTTTTTTGCCTCAGCGACCCGGTTCGGCCTTGCCCACATACCCAGTGGTTGGTTGGGGGCCACCGCTCTACATGACAGGAACGCTGTGCTGTTTTTAAAAGCCAACTGCCTTGGGTCGCCAGTTGAATAGTCCTACAAAAGACGACGAATTGCCCATAAATGTATACTGTAATTATAATATAAATGTACATATATTTGGACATGTTTAGTTTAAAGCATTTTCATTATATTATTAAATATTTATAGAGCTCTTTATTAGATTTCGTAGAATGGAGTTTAACTGTTGAACTTCCATTAATAGCCGCAGGGGGGCAGCAGAGATCGTGGTGGCGTTACCTTCAGGGTGAAGGTGAGCGTGCCTGACTGCCTCCTCATTAAGGTAAGAAACCACAGGTAATAAAAGTATCTTTAATATAAACAACAAATTATTATAATGATTATTTTTTTTTAAATAATCATTATAAATGGCCTCATTAATCACAACAGCCGATTCATTTGACGGCAACAACTCGCATGGCTAGTGGGAGGGTCCCGTGCACGCCGGCGCTACACCACCAGGCTGCTTGCACTCAGAGCGGATGGCCTCATGACAGGAGCCGGGAGGCAGCGGTGGTGAGTGGGCCGACATGATCCACGGACACGCTCGGAGACCGCTTCTGCTCGCCCTCACGTGCGTGTTTCTCTCCGGAGCGTCGCCATGGTCACACCGCCAGGAGGATGCCATCAACGGGTGAGTTTCCGCGGACAGTTGTCCCTTTATCAGCTGTCCAACGTGCGTTTTATGGATGTTTTCATTGGTGTTTTGACAGTGACAATGAGCAGTGTTCTGATAACATCTCCACCACAAAGTACTCCTGTGTCAAGTCCAGTGGGGAGGTCACAACCTGTTACAGGTATGTCCATTCATATTGTTATTTTTGCTCGGTACTCTAATACGGAGCAAAAATGAATGGTGCGTTCAGACTTGTCATTTTTGGTAAAATAAATTACAGTCTGTTTTCTCAGCTAGTACAGTTGGTCAAGTCTGAACACAGTCCAGGAACGAAAGGACCGGACCAAGCAGACCCAGACCCATTTTTCAGACGGTCTAGTCCTGTGAGGCAAGTGTGAACGCCAACCTCGCCAACGCACCAAAACCCTGGATATGATGTCACCAAATGTGACCGAAACCAGGAGGTGCATAGCAACACCTAACAGAAAGCTGAATAGAACCAAATAGAACCAAAAAAATGCAAAATGAAAATAAATCACCACCATCATTTTAGTATGTGCGTAAAATATGTGAGTCACATACTGAATACTGGTGTGTTTACTGCGATATTTAACTTATTACTTCACCGACGTACGGTAGTCATCATCGAAGTCCACCGACTCGAGTCAGTGAATCAATCCAAATGAATCATCTGAGTCCACCGACTTGAGCCAGTGAGTCAATTCAACTGAATCATCCGAGTCTGCTGAGTTTCCGGCGAGTCCACTGACTCGAATTGGTGAATTTGGCAGACTCTTCGGAGTCCGCTGACTCCAGTCTCTAAAACAATTCCACATAATCATCTGCGTGTCTGATACCTCGCAGCAGACCAGTACAAAAATAGTACCTGGTGCTTTTGCCAATGGAAAAGTGTCAATGGCTTGTAGATACCATGTTGTGAAAAAAGTGGTATAAGTGCTTTGAGGAACGCCATGATGAGAAGCACGTGTTCCTTTTTTAATTAAATATGCTCTCCGGTGTTGCAGACACGTTTTCTTTATGATCTTCTGTGACTTTTTTCTGTGAGACATTCAAGTACAGCAGTCACGTACTGTTTGATCCTCAAATTTCCCAACACCCTCTTAACCTCATCATGGTGGTTTATGGCCGCAGGCGCAGTTGTTTGTTTAAAGAGGAGATGACTTTTAGCCCAGAGCCTCGCTAATTCCGTCTGGATGCGTCTTATGTTCACCTGCTCACTGCAAGTTAACTCTAATAAAACTAATGTACTAATGTATAGACTTTGCATAATGTATTATTTCACGTGCTGCAATGAAATTGTTTTCATGATTTTTAAATGTACTTTTTGTAATAAAAATATTTGTTATTTATTGATCAATATTTTTAGGTGAATTACTTAAATTCCCTTTGATTTATTCCATTGTATTTTAAGTTTCAGTTGTTGAATGGTGAAGAAATTCAAAGTACTTTTATCGTATGTTGTCATTGACAGGAAGAGCTAGCTTCTTGACATCGCAGTAAGGATTTATTTACACGATGTATTTATTCATCAGTTTAGCTGCCGGTTTGTTTATTTGTTCTTTTTTTTTGTTTGAATATGTTAATGACACGGCCGCACGGTGGTCTCGTGGTTAGCATGTGCGTGGGTCTTCTCTCCAGGTACTCCGGTTTCCTCCCACATTCCAAAAACATGCAAGTTAGGTTCATTGGCGACTCTAAATTGTCCGTAGGTATGAATGTGAGCGTGAATGGTTGTTTGTCTATATGTGTCCTGCGATTGGCTGGTGACACCCTGGACTGGGGTCAAGAACCCCGCCTGTCGCCCAAAGTCAGCTGGGATAGGCTCCAGCATGCCCCCACGACCCTAATGAGGAGAAGCGGTATAGAAAATGGATGGATGGATGTTAATGACACACTGTGTTAGCCCACATGGACGAGTCCCCTTTTCCTCAGTGTGCAATCCTCGTATTGGTTGCCCTCGTCGACAAATGCTTCAAATTATTGCGCCACCTGCTGGCATCACTAGTTAAGTTTTTTTGTGTGCATGTTGAATGGATATGTGTTCTACACTGGTCTCTAATGAATGAATTCAATGCTATTATCTTATCTTATTTATGCCTAAGATGGCCTATTTTCTATTATTGTGTCTACTGTATCGGGTGGTACAAGTGTAAAGGTGACTATAGGGGTGTTATTTCATGGCTACATGGGCTGCAACGTGTGCAGGTTTTGTCAGAGTTTCCTCCAAGTACATGTTTTGGATGCAGCAAAATGCGTTTGGTGCTCAATGAGGTGTTATACTTTGGAAATCACAGCATCTGAAGCGTAAGCGCCACTGTTTTGTATTATTTCTCTCACCCACACAACAGGCTCAACTTGACATCAGATCGTGTTTTACACACATCATGTGTTTGCGGGCCATTTCTTGATGGTTGTAGCTTCAAATCACTGTAGTCTTCCCCTCCAAGTGACAGCACCCTCCCTGGTACCCCTTTCAGGAGGGTGAAGCATTTGTGTAATCCAGCTATCTGACTAAATTAACTAGATTAATTAACTGACTAAATGACAAGATTAAAACTATCCTATGATGTAGGTAAAATTCATGTTTCCAAGGACGCGGCAGCGCAAAGAGGTCATCAGAGGACCACGGCCCACTGTTGGAGCTGATTTACACATTTTAAAAAAACCCTCCATCCATCGTGTAATTTATGCTAGCGTATATATCTTCTTGTGACAGAGCACACGGCTTTGTGTTGTATTAGTATTTTCTCTGGCTCTCACGCAGAACGTTTAGCTGCCAAGAGGATGCGAAGGGCCGAGCGAGGCCTTTGCTCCGCAAATGCTTCCAATTGCAATACGAATGCTTTACTAGCGCAAACGGTGGGAGCTTTGCGTTCCAATTTGGCCGTGACGTGCGTGCTAAGTGGTCACCGCAGTGGTGTTGCTTCGCCGCACGTTGAGAAAATTCAATCTCAGCTTAGCTCTTGTCTGCTCGAGAAACTTTACTCAGAAATGGTGGTTTTTAAGCGGTAGAAAATCATTACTCGTAGTTTTTGTTTTCAAATCACAACTTTCTCCGCCGCAAGGCTAAAACCCAGATCGTAGACAGTCTCGCCACTTTCAGGGACTATTTTTGTAGCAGAGCAAATGTTTAAAAAGGTCAGAGGGCCGTGTGCTCCATGATATAATCATAGATTTCATCAGCCACGCTCGGATTGTTGTTGAGCAATGACGTCTCCAAGATGAAGGCCAGATTCCCCGTGCTAACCAACAATGGCGGTGAAAAAATGACATTTATAATCTTTGTTTATAACTCCTCTTCGGTGGGGGTACTGTGTGAAAAGGATGATTGGGCTGATTTATTGTGTGTGCAATGTTGGCTTTCTCCCCGTCCTGTTAAGATTCCCCATAAAAGACTTTCCACTCCGCAGCTGTAACAGTTACACATAATTAATGTGTGGCATGTGCCGCTGTTGCAGTGTTATTTTTATAAATAATTCTGCTGTTAAGGAGCTTTTTTTTGTGCACTCCCTAGTTAGGAAACTCAAGATGTCTGTCTTTGGAATGATAGCAATTTTGACAAGACTTGCACTATTTTTGTGTCCACTCACTCCCTTTAATTACGGTCTCATAACAAGAAATAGTCTTATGTGCTCAACACAGGTCACTGTTTTATTCGGAGCATGTTCACATTTTGTGTGTCGCTGACAGTACTTGAGATCCCAACATAGGCCAAAAATGGGATCTCCTTCTTTAATTTTGGTTTTATTAGTAGATTGGGATTCGTTATCAATGTTAACAAATGTTTTACACACATGACAGTTAAGAATTTGAACACTTCCTTAAAAAAAAAGTTGATACCGTTACTAAAGGCTTTATTGACCCCAGAATGGATTGTTTCTTGTTTGGAAAAATTGCCCAAAGTAGGAAACAAGCGACCCCGCAACACATTGTGTGCGACCTTGAAGGTTCCGCTGCGCACTCGTATTGTGTTTTGACCCACTTGATGACAGGAATGCAGGAGAAAATCCAAAAGATGTCCAGTTGTCGTGTACAGCCGTGCATTTGTATGTCATTCTAGCTCTCAGAACGGGACGGGAGAACACAAATGTTAGCAACGCTAGCATTTTAACATTTTACATCACGCTAGGTTAAGCACTTCAATGAGTACGAACAAAATGATTACGACTGCAGCTGATGATGGATAATTTGCATATTTTAAGATGTGTAGCGAAGCTTTTTGTTGTTTGGTTTTCCAAAGTTGTCCTCCGTGAAGTGCTGAGCGTATACGTCTATACCTGGGGGCGAATCAGAGGTGACTTCCGCAGTGACAGAGCTTTTTATTTTTACATTGGAGCTAACAAGTGGGGGAGATGACGGATTTTGTTTTGTGGTGATAAATGAGCTCTAAGGACGCATATGACTGTTAGAATGAAGTCATTAATCATTAAAAAGTCCGTTTTGCATCATCGTGGACATTTAAGCATCCAGTTCGGTCATTGACTTAGCTTTTGAGATGCATTTAGGTCGCACAGTTGCAATGTAAAAGTCCTGAAGATGATACACTCGCTTCTGCTGTTTCAGGGGAAAAAACCTACTGGACTATATTGTGGTGAGTTATTGTGGTTAACCACTTGAAAAACACTTTTTTGTGTGCGTGCTAACAATATAACACAGGAAAAGATGATGGAGGCTGTCCAAGTTGTTTCTCAACACCTCCTTGAGTTTACCAGAATGGGCTCGAGCAGATGTAGAAGAAGCGATCATGCCAATCTGGGATGCCTGAAAACCATTTACACGACCTGGCAAGCCTCCTCAGCATTGTAATGCAGCACGCCAAGGAAGAGTGAAACAACACTGTACAACCATGGAGGTACAACAACTCCTATCTGTCAAGTAGCCAAAGGTCATGTGCCAAAATGGAGCCATCATATGTGTCCAAGCAAGGAGGTAAACATGTGTTTTCCATCCTACATGTGAAAGCCTGTCAGGACAACACATACACAAAGAGTCTGGAAAATGACGGCTCCCACCGAGTTGAAAGTTAAAAAGATCTGAAGGAGGCACAGGAGGAGGAGGAAGAAGGGAAGGAGGAGGAGGAGGAGGTCAAGTGCTACAGCTAAAGCTGAAGCCCAGCTTCAAACATACAGAGCTAATGATTAATTGAGATCATCCCGATTAATCAGCAATAAAAACACAGTAAATTGTCGGTGGTGGTTTTTGGACGTGATGGAGTAGGAGTGCTGTGATGAATTAGCAGCTTGGAAGTAGCGCACGCTGCGCTGTAAATGAAACTCTATATAGTGTGCATTTTTAGTTCTATTCGTGTATGTTTGATTCCAGCAAGTTCTGAGGTGAATTCAGAAAACAGTGAAAGCACTCATGCTAACTGTGACACATCTGTATTTCATTGTGTAGGTCATTAGTACACTACAGGTATGGCAAGTATTCCAAGTGTACTGCTATTATTCTCAGTATAGGAAACAAAGTGCTCCCCCGACACGAGTAATACTGCATTACCAACCTTATTCTCATATACGGCTAATCGTGCAGCGTGTCGATTGTTTTTGTAAGAATATGTCTGTTCATGTATATTCTCATAACATGAACTATTTGTACTATTGTGGTAATACTACAACTTGTCAAAATATGACATTTTATTTGAGTAAAATGACAACTTTATTTCCATACCATTACAACTACTTTCTTGCAGGACTGCAACTATCCTCGAAACATTTTAGGCCTTGAAAATATGACTTTAGTCTCATAACATGACATTTTTTTATTGCAGTACTACAACTACGAGCCACTGAGCTACGCCATGTTTGTCAGGCCACTTACTAATATTAACTAATATTACTAATATTAATTATGAATAATATCGTTTTGGAAGAGCAGCCGCAAGGATGTGGGTCTGATTGAGTGGCTGTGAGTGGGAGGTGGTGGACTGCTTGATTTGCATTCATCCCGCTGGGTGTGGGTGGTCATATTGGTGGAAAACGCGCGCACGCACTCGCATTGATATTTTGTCACAGAACTATTTGTCAAGAGATTAAGCGAGACGTCAGTGACTCTTATTAAGTGGAAGATGAAACCAGTCCAAATGCTTCCAGTTCCTAAGCTGGTATGACACAGAGGAGTGCAAGCCGTCAGCAAAACAGGGAGGACATGTTAGTGTTAAAGAGCATTCCTTCGTGACGGATGTGCAGCTCGAGCAACCGCAAGCATGGACCTTGTTGGTTTGGTGGATCTCCTTGGACGATAGCTGTTAGTCCTGATGATGGCTTTCGTTAGCATGCATTCACACTGCACGGCCGTCATTCAAAGCTGGACTAAAGCTCACGTGAAGCCCATTTGTTGATGATAGATGGATGTTGAACATGGGTTCTAATCTCTTTTTTTTGCAGTCATTTTAAATGTTTTTTTGCTTCCGTCCTCAGTCTGTTGGCTATATTCACTATGTGAGGGTATGTGAGACACAGAATGGCCAAGTCCCGATCGAAGATAAGCTTTTGCTTCTGAAAAACTGCAAAACTTGACGTTGCCGTATTGATGAATATAAGACGACTCCTCTTTTTCAAGACCTGATTTTTGGAAAACAATTTTTTTAAGAGAAGATAAAACACAAAATAAATTTATTTTTACATTCACATTTTCAATATCAGTTAAATAACAGCTTGCACATTTTTCAAAATCAATTTATTTTTACATTCATATTTTCAATATCAGTTAAATAACAGCCTGTACATTTTTCAAGGTCGTTTGTAGGGATGCGCACAGAAACCATAATAGCACTGGTGCCGGCATAAACGGTAGTAACCACACCAAAACAGGTGCTAAATTCTTTTTGAAATGAGGCAAAAATCAGGCACAGTTACACTTGTCCACCTGCAACAAGTGCTTGAAGGTGAGAGAAGTGCCGTCCTGTGAGTAGCTGGATTTTGCTAAAGCGCTGTACCGCTAGCATAGCAAGCAAACACTGTTGTAACGGTCGTCTGACGCCGCCAAAATTGTGTATGAATGATCCATTTCTGCTCGGATTGTGCCGAATATACCGTATGCACGGAAGTAGTGTAAAATCTTTTTTGCGCACCCCTGTGATCTGTACCGCTGGTTTTGCTGTGATAACTACGACAATTTGTTGTGGAATTGTTGTCATACTAGTGGATTTATGACTTAGTTATATTTGTATTTATCACTGAAGTATTTGAATGTTCACCTTGCATGTCACAAAATAGCCAGGTGTGCACAGGTATCTGATCATATGCAAATGACACCCAACCCTCGTCGTTTGCCAAAGTATAAAACGGCTGCGTAAGGACACCGCTGATTATCAACCTGAAGTGGAGGTTGCAATTGAATTAGGACCAATTGGAAGGTTTTGTTTCAGCATTCTAAATGTACTCCGAAGACAAACCACAGGAGACTCAGCACTGCGAGTAGCCTCGTCCTTGGGACTTCTGGAACTAAATATGCATTTCTTCCCCCCAGTGCAAAACTGACATGAAGGCAGTTTGCACACTTTGTCGAACTGTGGAATGGCGTCGCGCCGAAGCGACAAAAGACCCTCCAACTGATTCAGCTTTAGCTGACTGGAGGCGTTTTGGCCCCAGCGGTCAACCAGCAGCAGTGAGGAAGAAGTGGAGTTCTTTTTCCGCGGCCGGCCGTGTGTCGCGCATGATTGCAGCTGACTGCAGATTGATTGCGGCGACCCTGTGGTGTTGTTCCAAACTCTGGACGCCGTGTTTTCAGCGCTTTTATTATATTTTCCAGGCCTTCCAGTGGCTGGCTCGTCACAGGAGAGAACGTGAACATAAAAAAAGATTGAAATTGATACATAACTTTGGGTTTTGTTTGAAATAGACCATGAACCCCAACCTACCAATAGGTTACGTTAATGTAGCGTGCTATTTAACCGATGAAGCGCTGCTATTTTTCTGGGCACACATAAACGCATCTTCAACGACGCAACAGAGAGCCTTTTCTTAGGTAGGTTGCATTCAAGAGGACATTTGTCTTATTAAATAAAGGCTTACTTCGAGGTTTTGCCCCTGGAATTCCTCTAGACGGGTCATTCCCAAGTTTATGTTGGCAATCCCGACACATTTGAAGTTAGTTTTACTTGGTTGCTGATTGTCAGGGTAAATGACCATACATCCATTTTGGCAGCCTTTTTAATATCATATCCTGTTTAGGGTGGTACGCTGGAGGCTATCCGAGCTGATTTAAAGCAAAAGCTACACTCCACCCAAGACTGACCTGGTTGCCAGTCAATCACAGCATGGATTGATCCAACGCTTGATATCTGATCAACGATATCTGAGGTAGCTGAGGTCATTTACGTTGCTGTTAGGAGTCCCGCCGGTTTTCAGTGACTTCCAGGTTTTTGATTTGTGTCCTTCCCAATTGGTCCGCTTGGTCTTTTAAACACTTTAAAACACATGAAACCTCTGAGCTGCTGAGTTGTTGTTGGAGCTCTCCGTTTGCGAAATGTGCCTTTGGTCCTCTCAAGTACTTTGGCCTCACGCTGCTCCAGCTGCCTCCCGACAGAAAGATATCATCTAGTGGAAAAACACCATTCTTCAACGTTGTTTTACCGTTTTCTTTTTGGCATCTCCAAGGTAGTGTGCAATCTAATTCTGAATTCCCGGGAATAATGAGGACATGGCTGAGGGAGCGCTAACACGTCAGAGGAATGCTAGAACGGAGAAAAAGGCTGATGCGTGGTGGTTTCAGACGAAACACTGACCTCTCCGTGTGTCTTTTTTCACTTTGGTGGTTATCCAGACATTCTTCAGATCTGCTCAGATTACTACCTATTTTTTATGTGTTCCTATAAACCCTCAGGTGTGCTTTTGCTGAACTTTATCTCATCTTCTTTACCAGCCTCTGACAGGTAGGAGGTTTGTATCTAAATGACAAGATGTGAACCCCCCCCAACGCAGGGCCATACTGAGTTCATGTGTTTACATTTGAATGCAGTGAGCCTACAACTACATGAACTTTTTCCAGTGAAAGTCCTGATTTAATATGCCAGCAAGGTTATGGGCTGTCAGCTGTGGTGGCCCAGCCTCACCAAAGATGAAAGTTCTGACTGTTCTGACGCATCAAATGATATCTGACACCAGAGGTTGCCAAGGTCGAAGGTCATATCATTCTGCTTGAATTTTTTTACTGTATTTTATCGAAAGAAAGATAAATGACAGGGCAGGATTATATTTATTTGTCTGTATTAACAGCGCCAAATTAGCTTCAAGTTTAAATGAAGTTAAGAGATGGCAGACATGTCTGAAAGTGTATTTACTTAACGCTGGTTTCTTTAAAAGCAGACTATTTGAATCAGACTTTAACAGCTTTGTTATGAAAAGACACCGCATCCTTTAAGTTGAATCACATGTTTTCGGTGCGTTTTCTGGGAATTCCGAGCACACTTAAATGCAGCAAGATGTACTTCCGCATGAAGACTTACAAAGTGAGTGGTAAGAATATCCACTTACTGTTCTTCTTTGTGTTTGTGTTTATTTAGACCACACATGCACACATAATAAAGACTTGGTTGTGATGTTTCTGAACGTCCGTGAATGCATCTCGCGGACGAAGTGTCGTTGCAACAACGAATGGACTAGAGACGTGTTTGTTTGGAGTTGGAGATACGTATGTGGTGTTGGCATTGCACTACTGTTGATGTGTTCAGGTAAGAATAAAGTTATAAAAGAGCGTTAGACGCTGTGGGGAGCTACACTGTGCCGCCGTCTGTCGTCATAACAGAGAGCCTTTGCTCGCCACAATGCGTATGCGTTAATTATGCTAAAAAATGTCACGTAATTAATGAAATAAATTAGTTACCCCCGTTAACGTGCTATTTTTGACAGCCCAGGCAAAAAGTGGACCAAGCGCACAAGCGCGCCTCTTGGAGAAACACACTCTATTGTGGGAGCGCGTTGGAATGGTTAAGAAATAGCATAATACAGGACCTTTAACTAAATCACTACATTTCCTTGTTTATATGACGGCGCGAACTCATCGGTCTTTTGCCTGCGTTCCACTTGAAGATGAACTTTCAACACACCACCGCTCGTTTAGATCTACGGTGTTGCGTCAGCCATTTGTATTCATTTGGGATATTAAAAAGATTCATTTGCAGGAACTGATTGTTTTACGATGCAGAGGAAAGGGAGTGAGAAGTGGATACAGTACCAGTGAACTTGGAGTACTTGTGGCACTTGCACAATACATAAAAAGACGAGCAGTTTTTGGTGTAAATATCAACCTCTGTAAAACAGGAGTGAGCAGTAGAGGGCTTTTTTTTGTTTTGTTTCCTTCCGCTACATGCTAATTGACTGTAAGGTTATTTTAGATTGATGCAAACATAATGCTACATTGTCTACATGATCAAGCCACTTCCTGGTTCACAGAGGATGACGTGAGACGATGAGAACGTACCTTTTTTTTCAAACAATTCTGGGATAGGGTATCAGCTCCATCCTCACTCAGACAGCGGAAAGAGAAGACCAACTTCTGTCACACAAGTCCAAAAAAAATAATCATCGGTAACCATATTTGTTTTTGTTTGTTTGAATTTAGCTAGCATGCTATAGTTCAAGAAACTGTAATATTTGCTAACAAGTAAACCTAGAAATAGCGTGCTTGAACTTTTTTCCCACTATTGTTAGTTAAAATATTTTTAAACTCTTCCACCAGCCCCCCTAAGAGAATGCTACAGTTCCATTGTCTGCGTTTTTATGTGGATTTGCACCAAAATCATTTTTGTACAAACTTGCAAGAAAATGGATGCTGTAATATTTGCGCAGTAATGCTAGCGGGCTATCCGGCCCTCACTTTCACACTTAGGTTAGCTTCTTTAGCTACAGAAAAAGGGAAAAATACAAATCGTCTCTCAGTATGACGCAGTGCAGTTCTACACCACTGTAAATCACGATGACACACTAGTGATGTGTGATACCACTGATTGTGTTTCCGATCCGATACTGAGTAAAATCCAGGCTGGTATTGGCGATCTGATACCGATACTTTGTGCAAATACTGTACACCTCATGTGTCTGCTAAACTTGAAAAAGTAGTGTATTCCAAATCATAGCATAAAGAGTACAAGACATTGGAATGTTTTATTTCTTGACCTTAAATGTGTGACTATGGTATTCTAAACAATTCAAAAGAAAATGAGTAAAAATAATGAGACCATTCAAATGAATGATTAATTATTAAGAGCTGGCATAAGAATGAAAACTTTATTCACGCACGTGCTCTTACACTTAGTAAAAGTAGTTCCCACCAAGCACATATCCTTTGGAGAAGATCTCCATCATTTCGTTACTTTCCACTGTATTCCTGTTAATGACACACGTTACCTCAAATGACTGACCAATCAAAGCTATCTACATTTTGATTTGAGAATTAATTTTAGAGCATGAAGATCTGTTATCGGAAGTATCGATATGTCAGTGTTGATCTGTCATCCATCCATCCATTTTCTATGCCTCACTAGGATTGCGGGTATGCTGGAGCCTATCCCAGCTGTCTTCGGGCGAGAGGCGGGTTACGCCCTGGATCGGTTACCAGCCAATCGCAGGGCACAGACAGACAAAGTCATTCACACTCACATTCATACCTCTGGAGAATTTAGAGCCTAAATTAACTAAAATTAATTAAAATTAAATTAATTTTTGGAATGTGGGAGGAAGCCGTAGAAAACCACTGGACAGCCGTGCACTCCAATTATTGTCATTATTCATTAAATGTTTAGTCTGACATTAATAAAGAAAAAAATCTCACATTTTAGGCGCCAAAAGCAACGTTTACAGTGTTTAATTTAAAAATGGCAACCGCTGTATTTGTGGAAATGATTCAATCACGGGCTGATTGATTGTGTAGTCTCTGTCGCACACACACATTCAGTGGGCAGGTTTCATCAGGCTGGAGTGGCGTCGTGGGGAATGTTATTGTGTGTCGCCAGCAGACATTCTAGACAAATAAAGCTTCTAGTGAGACTTCATTTGTTGCTTTAATAAGAGCGAGGAAGACGCAAGGAGAAGAAGGACCTCCCATAGTTGGAAGGTTCCTTTGTAGGATTGGGTATCGCTTAAATCTTATCCAAAATCGGTGCTTTTGAAGCGGTGCCGGTGCTTAAACGGCGCCATACAACTCTAAATATCAATTATGTCCAACAACAATGTTTTTTTTTTATATATATTCTTTGGCATATACTGTACATGATCATGTAATAAAGTGAGAACACATGACTTTGGCCCCAAGGAAGGCCAAACTATTTTTTGTTGTTGTTGTTTTTTGAAAGGAAGAAACGTGGGGTGTAGTTTTGAGTCAAAGGTGACACACAAGATACAGCAGCCTGCTGCAGGCTGTTGCAGCTTGTCACTCTCAATGTTGCCGGTCACGGCTAGGTTGCGTGAACATGCATTATCGTATCGCATTAGGATGAAGTCTTCCATCGTAGGCCAGATGTATTTAGTTTCTATTACATATAGCGTACACCATGCATTCCTACTCTAGTGTAGTCTCGTCTACGTCTTACCTGGATGCCTGATTGGCCATCTCAGATAAAGCGTACTTTGTTTTAGGTGTCTTTATTGCTTTCGGCTGCTGACCCGCCTCTCCATCAGACACATGTGGTTTTAACCTTAACACGGGTCATGTGATGACCTCCCACCCAGCTCCCCCAAGTTCAACTGAGCTCATGATAACGTGTCAAAACGGGAAAGGAACTCCAGAAGAAATCATTTCAAATCAAATAATACACATTGGAGGGAAAAATAATCTTGTCACGTTGTTTTGGATGTTTCTTAATGCCGCTTGCGCCACAAGGTGTAATGTTGCCGTGCTCCTCACGTACGAGCGTTTCCCTCAGTGGTAATTCAATAAATGATGCAGTTGAGGGAAAGTGAAAAGGAATCAGGATCTGGTTTCCTGGCCGCTCTCTCTTGTTGGTCGGGATGTTTGTTTTTACCATCGTCTTTTGGTTATTTTCCTTGGCCGGTTGTTTGCAGTCCGTGCCTTCCGTGGTCGTGGGGATTTATTGTCACATGAACTGTTGGGTCGTGCAGGAAGTCGTCCTCGTGTCAACTTTCTCAGGGTGTCCGTTTTTTGGTGTCCCCTTCCCATGCAAACGCCGCACAGAGATGCCCGACGGAGATTTGAACCCAGATCTTTCAGATCTCCTGACTGCGTGGCCAAACATGCTAACCACTCGGCCACCGTGAGCACAAACTGACAAATCATCCTGCACATTTCGTTTGAAGCCTAGCGTCGTGGAATCAGGCACTATTTAAAAACAATATGGTTCTGCAAGATTGTTACGACTTCATTTGAGTGAACTTGTCAAATTTAA
The DNA here is from genome assembly GCF_027744805.1 of Dunckerocampus dactyliophorus. NCBI lineage: Eukaryota > Metazoa > Chordata > Actinopteri > Syngnathiformes > Syngnathidae > Dunckerocampus > Dunckerocampus dactyliophorus. The sequence continues at coordinate 17,826,046 of NC_072835.1, read as the reverse complement.
AACTCTTGTGATGTAATTTTGTTCATGATTGTGAAATCCCAACTGAAAATTGGCATACTACAAACTTTTTTTGTAAAAATCCAACACTTTTCTGACCTTCTGTGGCAATTCACAGAAATAACACAAACGTAACATAACGTTTTGTAAAGCTATGAATTTTTCGTCCGATTTTCCAAAATTCCGATTGCGATCTTTGTCAACGTTATGTCGTAACGATACAACTAATCTCGTAACCACTTTTTTTGTTTTAGAAATACAACTTTGTCCCGGAAAATAATTATGAGTTCACACTTTTACAAAATCCTAACATTATCTCGTAAAATTCATTTTATTTTTTGAAAAAGTTATGAATTTATCCTTATAAAATGATATTACAGCTACGTTTTCGCGTAACACTACCGCTAGTCTCACAACTGTACGACGTTATGTTGTCAAATTCTTTTGACGTACTGTAGCTCCTGATATGGAAATAATTGCTCAGATTTTGAAGGCTGGTTGACAATTGTGACTGACGGTTTGATTTTGGATTCACTGTACCTTTTTTGCCCAACATACGGTGTGTTGTTGTTATGTTATATCCTATAATCAGTCGGGTACTCGCTTTAAAAACACAAAATGTCCACAATGGCAACATTTACAGTACATTTGAAGAGTTGCAAAATGCACTAATATTATTATCATCACTGAGGTGGTCTTGCAGCTACTGTGCTGTCCGACGGTACTGGATCGACTTACAGCACCAGCACGCAAGGCAGTGGCCCCCTGTGGTGTATTACTCTTCTGCAGCAGGGGTTTTACATTCATGTGCCTCAAGTGTGCCGACAAAAGTCCTCATCGTGTCTGGCGAGTATTTCACACGAGGGTCGGCCGGTGCCTGGTCCGCACCTTTAAGTCTGCGTAACGGGACCAAACAGTCTCGCCTGGCGTAGCAGCAGTTGCATCATATGCCGATGTCACGACGTCTCGGGACGCACGAGCACTTTTCAGCTCGGCACTTTTTAAGAAAACACCCATTAAAAATACATTGTTGCATCGCTGCGCTAAAATAACGTCTTTATGTCTTGTCGTAGACGAGCCAACGTTGTGGTTTTCGCTGTGAAGAGGATGATTTGCAGCTTTTCATCTAGTGGCTTCCTGAATAAAAAATTTTAAAAAAACAGCTGAAATAGTTTTCGTAAGGATAACCTCCAGGCGGACGGGTCAAGACACATGAATAAACAAGAGCACAGACCTCCAACAAGGCTTCACGTTTCTCAGGCGCAAAATCAATGACAATCGAATAGTGTGGAATGTAATTAATATAATCATTATGTAAAATCATTGTTCATAAACTGCTATAAAGACTTGCAATTAAATAATAATTCTAAATAAAAATAATGTCAACATAATTGTATTATTTAAATAAATTAATAACAAATAATAAAAAATACCAACAAAATAAAATAAAATCAAAAATAACATGTTGAAGGGGATTTTTCAAAAATAATTAATTCATCATTTCTACCATCTATTGTGCATAATCTCAATCACATCTGTTTTTTTTTACTTTGCATTTTATTTTTTAAAGAAATGTATTTATAAAAAATATGGATTTATATATTTTACTTTGATTTATAAAATATATATTTTACTTGTGTTCTGTTAAAATAAAATGGAGATTTTCTTTTTTCAATCGTCTTTATTTGTATGAAATGAAAGATTTTTTTTCTTTTTTTAATAAAAGCTTGTATTATTCATGTTGATTTTTTTTTAATGGTAGTAAATTCACAGCAGAAAAATGATGGTTGACTTCAGGGTAAAGTTTTGCATGTCACTCCCTCGGTGTGGAATTTTCTTGTATTTAATGCTTGACCACACAAATACCTCAACAAGTGAATAAATGAATGACATCAATCATGCTTACATGCTGGCGAGCACAACAGAAGGCCAAGCCCCCACTGGAGTAACCAGCTAATAAGAGCTGCAGGGTCATCTTAAGTATATTCTATTGCTGCAATGACTTCATTGGGTAATTTGATTTTTTTTTTTTTTATCATTTCCCGTTTGAAAGCAACACCTGGAAGTACTTTGCTGAGCATAAGCCAGGGACGAATAATAATCATAACAGTTTAGATCATAATGGAGCATTGTGAGGGAAGGGGTCCAAGAGAGCAGGAAAGGCGAGGTGTCTGACCCGCAGACAGCCCTGCGTGTTTGTGCGTAGGTCTTTTATTCATCGTACATGTCAAGAATAATGCAGCTTAAACAGAAATATTATATACAGTGTCACATTCCCTCTTACACGTGCGCTTCCGTTTAATGTTTTTCAGAAAGCAGTGCTGCCGGGGATTCAGGTTTGTGCTGGGCCAGTGTATTCCGGAAGGTAAATGATTAACATATGTGTCCATTATGCAAAATGTCACCTATCATCTAACTTTGTCATCAGAGTTAGATGATAGGGTTCGAGGTGAATTTAGCATGTCAAAACAGCTCCGGAGACACAACTATGGTAACTTCAGCGCTGCAGTGTTCAACCGAGCTTCAGGATAAGCTGGATGAACTTTACATTGTCACAGTTTACTGTCGCTCGGAGCCTCGGGTGCTCAGCTGCTTGCTAACTGTTCAAGTCAATGTTTTTCTTCTGGAAGATTATGACGTGTGTGCTGGCGCCCCCTGTGAGCAGCAGTGTACCGATCACTTCGGCCGAGTGGTGTGCACCTGTTACCCAGGCTACCGCTACCACCGCGAGCGCCACAGGAACCGCGAGAAGCCTTACTGTCTGGGTGAGCAGACAACCAGCCAATTACACAACACGTTATGGAGATAGTCTATTTTTGTACATGGATTTTTGTGATCGTTGCTGCAAGACATCGACGAATGCGCCGACGCAAACACAACAGCCTGTTCTCAGGTCTGCATCAACACGGTGGGGAGCTTCAGGTGCGAGTGTGAGACGGGCTACTTCCTGGAGGAAGATGGGCGGACATGCACCAAGGGCGAGAGAGGTCAGTGGTGTTTTTAACCAGAAAATAATGTACCGTAAGCAGCTTTGAATTTTGTAATTACAAAAATACATTTATTAATAAATCATGTTGTTTTGTGGTTGAGTACGGCCTATTATTACTGTTACGGCCTATTAAGCTAATTTTACTTTTTTTTTTGCCTAAACTAATCATTTTCAAGCATAAAAATGGCTGAATGGCCTAAAATAGGCATTCAGAATGGGCATCAAAGATGTTGTGATGATACGTAGTAGCGCCCACTCACTCGGTCTTCCTGTAATGTTCAATGAGACACACAAGCACCAGACGTGATCACCTGACCAACAGGCTCTTTTTGTAGGTTTGAATTATCTCACAACACACACAACACGGGCTACTGTTGCAGCCTAAATCACAACAAGCTAAAACTCAATTCTGAAGCCCAGACATCACTTCCTGTCCGCCCGCCATTCAGCCCCCTTGCACCGAAAAACATTTACAGCAACACACGCACATTAGTCTTATTTATGCCTTAAATAGATTATTTTCTCTTACTATCTTTACTATATTGAGGAATACAAGTGTATAGGTGACTATAGGGGTGTTATTTTATGTACAGAGGGCTCTAATAATGTAAAAAAAAACTTATTTAGAAGACCGTAACCAGGTTTTCTAACCTGTAACTACAAAAATATTTCATTTATAAATAAGAAATCCTACTTTGCGGAAGTTCACTTATCACGGTTGGGTCTGGAACCAATTAAGAGCGATAAATGGGGCATTACTGCACTAGTGGCCACTTTTTGCTGCCCCATAGACTAATGCTGTCTTTGACCACATAGTCATTTACCAACAAATATATTGCACAACACATCGGGAACACCATCAATGGTATAATAACGAGGAGGAGCAAACTGCTTAGCCAACATTTAGAACAATACGGCTAATGTAACACGCATGTGTTTCACACTAACAGCTGAGTAGCAACATTTTAAAGCGCATGCAGAGGTAGGTGAAGCTGGTGGATGCTGACCACTCATGAGCCATCCAAATGGAGCTACTGCCATCTTGTGGGGAAAGAAAACTACATCAAGAGGTTGCCTACAGCCATGGCTGTTAATGGCAATGTTCTTTGACCCAGCACTAGTTAGAAACCCTGGCGGTGATTCAGTTTGGTAGACCACTGGTTACTGGATGTTAACTCGATGTTGATTTGAGAATAATGTAACTGTAATGTAATGTAATGAATAATGTAATGTAATGTCACCACACACAGCATCGTCTGCCAGACAATGGGGCACTTTCACGCCCCCGCATACGACTGTGTGTGTCTGTGTGACGCTCTCATGCAAACAGTGACACCTGGTAGTCATTACACTTCGTCTATGTCGGAACAGTTTTGCCTCCTGAGTGTGACTTCTGACCCCTTCGACTCCTGGGTCCTTCTTTGGTTTGCCTGATGCTCTTGAGAAAAACATCACAAAGGATTTGGACAATTAATAATAATACATTTTTAAAATAGACGTCCGTGCCTGTTCCGTCGCCAGTGAGGCTGTACTGTACGTTTGCCGCTTCCTCCCAAGAGCGTCTCGTTGGTTACCAAAAACAATAGAAGCGGCGGCCTGAGGAAACGCCAGCACTTACAGGACAATCATGTGCTCCTGCTTTTTGGTTTTTGGAGAAAAAGGAGGTCCGGGCTCTGTCACTCAGCCACTAAATATATACACCCAGTCCGAGCTGGAAACAAAACCCACCTCTGTACTGCACTCGCTACATTCATTACTACTGCAGGTTCAACCAGAGAAATAAATGTTAATGACAGCGGAAAATTAAGAAATCTGGGATGTGAATTTGGGTTGCAAACATCCCCTTTGCACTCGGGTCCCTCAAAGGGCGACGGGTGACCGGCGGCGAGGTGTGGTGCAACACGTCCCAACAGCCACACAGCACTGTGCACCTGTCTGCTTACATACTTCCAAATTAAACACTGATCCATCCTTGCATCGGAACGTGTGCCACCAACACTGAGATGCACGCACCGATTTTACTGTACGGTCACACTGTCACCGCTCATTAGCAGTATTTGAGGTGTCGTTTCGTCTGTATTATTTATCATTTGTTGGATTATTTTTGGTTTTTGTCAATGTTACAATGCACATTCCCACAATTACAGTATTTCAGCTGTACAGATGCCAGGTCTGCTTCGGCAACATGTACAGTACATGCAGTGGTATCACATGTCATGCTAAGTAAGAAGGTGTTTATTTGGGGTGAGGGTGTTTATTCATTCATGTGGGCAGTTAATCGAGGCATGGTGTCTAAGAGCACTTTTGGTGAATTTGAATGAGACTCGATATACTCAAATATATGTCTTATTCATGTCTTATTTTATGTCCTATTTGACATCGAGAGGTTTCAAGAAGTTGTAATGTCATAACAAGTTTCAAATACATACACTGGTCATCTTTATTTTACTTTTTTTCTTTGTTTTCCCGGTCATGTCAAAGTCCCATGTTGCTCGGCACGCTTTAATTGGGCTCCACAGGCCAACCTTTCAAAAATTCTCATATTAGAACCTGATTGAACACATGTGAGCATGCGCGGTGGGGAACATCGTGGTCGTCTACAACCACATATTTTGTTCGCCTTTCGTCCAGAAGAAATTTTAATTGTGGATGAATCTCTTTTTTTTAAATATTTTTTTGACAGCCGCTGATTCATTCATCTTATCGCTTGTCTATCATCCTCTAAACTAAACATTTATCTGACTGACGTCCAGCACTGCATCTCTTGGGCCAATCCGACAACGTGATGAACGCGGGAACCTGCTCGGCCACGTGCGACGACTTCCAGCAGATCAAGACGACGGTGCTGCAGCTTAAACAGAAGGTACGCTCACAGGACGAATCCTGAAGCATTCCTGCAAACTCACAGACATCCTCAGCCTGGATATCTGCAGAAACCATCTGCTCCTTCGTCACACTTCTATTTTCCACACCGTCCATGCCTGGCAGCAGGAGGCACATTTTAACAGCTCCCCGGAGACGCATTACACTGCTTTATTTCCTCATTATGAAAAAATACAAATGCCTGTACGTATTTCCCTCACTGGAGCTGCTTGATGTCTTTTCTAAAGTGCGAATTGGACAGCAAATTTGCGGAAAAGTCAGCGGCGGGGTTATGTTTCCCTGTTTCCCTCCGCGTAATCGCGGTTGTCTGAATCTCAATCTGCCACGAGTGGCACTCAGCACCTCGTCCTGGATCACATGATTAATTGCTTCCAGTCGTGTGGTCCAGCAACCCCTGCTGCTGGCCTGTAGACTGTACACCCTCACTAGTCATGCTATTACTACACACGTCTCATGATATGACAATAATATTATTGTTTGTAGTGAAAAATGTATTGACCAGTATCCTCATTTAATTCCAATACTGACGCTAGCAATTGACAAAGTGCGAGGAGAACACGTCAGGGGGGGTAAAGCAGCTGGAAACCTGCTAACTAACTGTTAAAGGCAAAATGATGGATTTTTAAAAATTTGTTCCTAGAAAAAACAGGCGCGGCCCAACAGAAAACCTGAGAAAATAAGTAAAAAATGAAAAATCAGTTTCACATGTGATCTTGCAGTAGCACTGCTGCTGTACGTATGCTGAGAGTAAGTCAATATTTAGCCGATGACATAGATTATGAAAAAATTAATTCATTACAATTAAAAAGAAATGATTATATTGTCCATTCATTAATTAAATTGTGAAATAGAATCTTAAAAAGAAATGATTATATTGTCCATTCATTCATTAAATTGTGAAATGGGATCTTAAATAATAATAAAAACATTTTTTTCCACACAGGCTTGCCAAAAAGTTTGGGATTAAATTTGATAATTTTTTAAATTTGCCTTTACACAAAGTTGTTAAAAATCCTGCAATTATAAGAGTGAAAATGTCAAAGTGTCGTATATTTTTTAAGCTCTATTTTCCAGAACGTCAAAGTTGAATTGGGTTTCACAGGGAATGTCTACAACATACTGTAGTGTATGTTTCCATACCTGATGCTTGGCACAATTCATGGGGCTCAAGCCTCAACTCTTGAAACTGTAATTCACCAACTTTCCACTAGGTAGAGCAGTACACTCTACTTGCATTGCGTTAATTCACTTATGCAGTGGAGCGTAGGAGAAAATCCAGAAGACGGCCTGGTGGTATACGTGCATGGTGGTCATCTCCAACCGTGCATTCATGCTTATCTGTACAAGCGCGTGATTTGTGCATGTGTACCTAACGGAGCGTCCATTGAGTATTTCTAAGGAGACTCATAGCAGTTTTTTAATGCATTCACACCCCCGCCAGGTTCAAGTATTCATGTCAAGGTCAGAGGTTGTAGTTGAGCATGATGCTGACAGCACACCTCGCCTCAGACGCTGATTTGTGTCCCTCTGGAATCACACTTGACGTGACATAGAGATCAGAGATAACAGCTTTTTTCATGAGGATGCTGCTTAGCATGCAGAGCGCTTCTAACGCAGCACAACACCCACGCCTGCCCTAACCTCACTTGTCTGGGTTACAGTTGACCTGCTGCACATGCAAGATCAGCTTTCATATCTGACTGCAAAAAAGGCTCAAAGGAATAAGACTTATTCGAAATATTCATTTCTGGGTTATTTCTACCTTTTTTTCAAGATGCTGTCCAGCAGTGGTGATGTTCCTGAGCAGAGGACCAATGATAAAATTCCAGTGTCCCCGGTTTTTTTGACAGGGCCCCCGGGCCTTCCTGGTCCTCCAGGTAAGCTCCAGTTTGGAACCATTAAACTCAAACTTTGAATAATGCACTGTAATCCTTAAGCAACCGTAACAAAACAGCCCAGACGAGAACTGATGTATACTCTGATAAAGACTTCATCTAGACTTCCTTTTAGTCGGAACTTTGACAATGTTGACATATAAACAGGTAGTAAAATACACTTCCCAGACACTTATTTCTTTTTTTATGAATTTATGAAGCTAAATGAGTGAATAAAAAAACAGAAAAGGCTACACACTGCTGCACAGTACAACTAATAAATGAGTGCAGCTCTTGTCTTGGATCTTATTACCAGAATGACCTGAATATAAGACGCTATTTTTTCCCCCAGAAAAAGTCAGGTCTTCTTCTATTTCTACATGCACACCAACAGGTGGCACTAAAACAACTTCTTCAGCGCTTTTCTTCCTGTCACTCACACACACCAGTGACCTAGATGAGAGATGCAGCCGCATCAGGAAGAAGCTGTCTCCAGGGTTGGACAAGGCATTACGCAACAAAGGAGGAGTTGTGGTGCAAATTTTAAGATGAATTGGTTTTGTCTTCTACAATCTTCGGGTCAATATGGTAAATTGTGATTGCAGTTGTACCTAATTTTGTGGCCGTAAAGGGCCTTTTGAATGTTTTGGAGTGGTTACAAACGCTAGAAAAGAAAGCTGTAGGTAGAATAGATCAACAAAAGAGTCAGTATTGCGTAACTAGAGTGTCATGTTTCACACCTTAATTCATCATTGGCTTGAAAGAACTTGTCCCACGGCGCATCCATTGAAATGGCTGATCAGCTGCTTTGTCGACTTTAACTTGCATCTGCGTTGTCTTAGGTACTCCAGGACCAGAGGGACCGCCGGGTCTTACAGGACTGTTGGGGCCCACAGGCCCTCCTGGACCAAGGGGCTTGATGGGTCCCATGGGCCCCACACCAGACTTGTCCCACATCAAACGAGGCCCCCGTGGACCTGTGGTCAGTTGATATGCACTTTCTATTTCCTGCTTTGATAGATGACAGGTGCGATCAAACCGCATGACTCAATTGGTGGAGCTATGGAGGGTTCATTTCTATCAGAATGCGCACCTTTCGCAACAAAGGGTTAATCCATTGACAACTGGAGTGGTTTTCTTTGGCCTGGTTGTGTTTTTAACGCACAACCTCCTCCTTGCCTGTGAGCGCCAACCTTTCATGTTGATGAGTGGGATGGAAACCAAGAATGTGCGAGATGCGGTCCTCAGTTGCCATATTGATGAATGACACTATCAACACCTGCAATCAGACCGGCGAGCAGCGTCGCTGTGCCAAACCCGCAAAGGCCTTCGAGTCACAGTCGGAGGTTTTAATTACCGTAGGTTGAACCGTGAGCTCGCTGGTTCGTCTCCTACAACCTCTTAATCCTCATTAGAGGCTCCGATCAGCGGGTCACACGTGTTGATCAGAAATACTGGCTCGAGTCCACACACACTTCCTCTTACTTTTGAAACGATTTTGAAGTGATGATTGGCTCGGGATCACAAGTTCATTTTGTAGAAGGGGGCTTGTTTTCAAAGATGATTCCACTTCCAGGTTTTCTAAGGAACTACATTTGTTCTTCTGGAAAGTTCAGTGGAAGACGGGCTTGGTGGAAACATTTCAAATATTAACATTTTCTCCTAATGTTTCCCATTGAGGGAAACGTCCAAAATGACGCCTGATTTCTCAGTGAAGAGAACTGGAATTTGCTTCAGATGTCCCAATAAGGGAAATGATACTCGGAAATCCTCGAAAATGCATTTAAACTCATGTGAAATCGACTTAAGTTACGTGGAGCCTTTGAACGCAACACTTCATGGCTCATAATAACAAGTGTGATTCAAATGCTCCGCTACTCTTAAAGAGACTCGAGTTAGGCAAAGAGATTTTCAGACGTGTGGCCTCTTTTAGCTTAATTGAAATGTTCACTTCATTTGGAGCGAGTAATACTTACAACTGTTTATAAATGAGCCTTGTCATTGATCTTTCATAAAATACAGTTTAAAAAATGGGCAAATTTACATATACAGTACTGTACAGTTTGTGCAAATGATTAATCATGATTAATTAACTTGAAAACTGTGATTAATTTGATTACGGTTTGTAATCATTTGACAGCCCAAGTGAAAACTCTGTGTTGACAAAAGGCCAATACAGTGTTTGCTCGTTTATCGCGGGGGGGTGGGTTCCCAAAATAGCCCGCAATAAGTGAAATCCGCGAAGTAGCCAACTATATTCTTTTTACAATGATGATATATGTTTTAAGGCTGTAAAACACCTCACCAAACACTTTATACACTTTTCTCAGACAGGCAAACATATTCTCAAAACATATTCCTCCTGTCGTCGTATTTTCCTCACACGGTTAGCTTCACCTGTTTCTTCTATTGTTTACAGTATTGGCGGTTAGCAAGCAGCTCACACCGTTAGCTTGTTTGGTAGCCCTGACCACAACAGGAGACGGCACGAAGGAGATTGATTGACAATGGTCTACAGCCAATCAGGACGTGGAAGACAGTGGGCGGTGCAGACAGGAGAGAGAGAGCAAAGAGACACCACCGCCACAGCAAAGAACTGCAACACTCAACTTCCCGCAATGCAGTTCTTCTTAAAGGGCCAGGCTCGTTCCGTAACAGCCTTCATATGCTGTAAAAACAAAAACACCCCACTAAAATTGCACTAAAAAAATCAGCGAAACAGCGAGTCTGCGAAGTGAACCTCGATGGAGCGGGGCAACACTGTACATGCAACATAGCAAAACATGTTTTTCCTACACCTGGATGTAGTATGTGAAAAGAGTATTAGCCCTCTGTTGATTGCTGCTCGCGTTGCTTTTAAGACTTCATTGATATGGACGTTATGTTGATCAAATTCTACACCATCTGCAAAATAGACAATTTTACTCGCAAGACATTTCATTGGCATGGAAACGAGCTAGCGGTGTAGAAATCCCACGTAACATCTTTGATCAACACAATTTCAAAAAGTAAGCTTGAGCAAATATGAGCTGTTGTCTTTATTCAACAGGGGCCTCCTGGAGCACCGGGAAAAGACGGACGCAAGGTGAGGTCTGATTACATGTGGAAATGAATGTTCAACTAGTAGTTGACATAGCAGAGGTCAGAGTCAGAATATGTGATGCTGCACGGGCGGATCAGCTGCAAGTCACCACATGTTGACAATCTAAGTTGCTAAATCGGATTTAGGGATTGCAAAAATCATTGTGGAAGGTATCTGTGACATTTTCAAGTGCAAACACGTTTCTTCCCTGAGAAAACCAGCCAAGGAAGCTCCAGCAAATGCCCGATGCAGGTACATGTGCCCTGCAGTCTTTCCTACAAGCCCCGTGTTTGTGTGGATAGATCGGAGAGTGATGCTAATCTGTCTGTCCCAGTAACAAATCCAAACCATCTGCCAAAACACTCACAGCCCCCGACGTGACCCTCTGCGAGTCCACCGAAGCGCCGCGTCGCTCGGGCGGACCAGCGCTACCGTAGATCAACAGTAATTCCTCACGGTGGAGCTAACACGCGGAGTGTATGTTTAATATATAAACATACACTCAGCAGACTCTTCATTAGGTACACCTACATAGTCCAGTGGCTCTCAATTTGTTTCTGTCATGCCCACCTCTAGGGGACGGACATTTTTTTCAGGCCCCCCCCCGATTTGAAATGCCATTGAGAACCTGTTGTATTTATTTGTTTATCTAGCAATCCACTGTATGAGTTACTGACACCTAATAATTTAGGCATGAATAAAAGACGCTAACATACCTGCCGACCTTGAAGAAATGTAAGTATAGTATACAGTAGTATATAGTATATTGGCCCCTGCCCCTCACGCCCCCCACTGACACCCACCCACACCCATCCAACAATATGAGAAGCACTGTCGTAGTCAACTCAAAAGGCTTGTGTAAAAATGGCTTTACTAAAGATAATAGATTGGACTGTAGCTATTATTTCATAGCCCATTCATTTTTATCATTTTACCTTTTTTGCCTGCTAGGGTGACCGAGGAGCTCCCGGGCTTGTTGGACCTCCAGTAAGTCAATTTGAAATATGTGTAACCAAAACACGAAAGACATTGCATTGCCTTCGAGGACATGCAGCCAGAAGCATCACAAGAAGAAGACAAAACTCCCCTTTCCATTTCTTTCTTGTAAAATGCAACTCAAAATGTTTGGGCATTTTTGTGAAATGAAGAATTACTAATGGCAAGCCGTATTAAAAAAAAGTAATGTTATAGAAAGATAGATAGATCAATAGAGTATCTATCTATTTATGTATAGATCAATAAAGTATCTTTCTATAACATTACTTTTTTAAAAACATAAGGCTTACCATTTTCTCCCCATAATATTATGACTTCTGATAGAACGATGGCTTTTTTGTCTTAAAAATGTCCCACAAATGAATGGCTTTTAACACAAATCTCCAACTTTGTGTTGTCACATTTTATTATTGCAGTGTTCAACTTATTTTTACACTTGTATAACAGTTCATTGAGTTAATCATGAATGCACATTTTTTTAAATGTTAAGGTGGTAACAGTTTGACCCAGGAAGGGACTTTCTATGTTTAGTTCCTATGGGAAGAATTATTTTGAAATTTGACAAAAACTGGCAGTCCTGGAACGGATTCTGTTCGATGTTGATCAGGAATTATTATCAAAATGAAGACAAAATGTAAAATTAGGGAAGCATGCAGTTAAAGGTTTCTCATGCTTTCCAATGGGAAAAGGTCTGAAAATGTTTGACTTTGTGGTTCTCGACCTCCAGGGCCCTCCAGGCTCCTTCGACTTCCTGCTCCTGCTCATGGCCGACATCCGCAACGACATAGCCGACCTGCAGAGCAAAGTGTACGGCCGGGCCCTCCTCTACCCGGGGGAGGAGCCTCCTGGTGGCTGGAGGGATAGCCAGGATGTGGGCTCGGGCGAGGACTACAAAGAGCCACTGCCGCCGCATGCCAAGAGAAACCGGAAGAGGAAACCTACGCGGAGAGACTGGAACGACTGAGGGAGGTCCATTTTGAAATAATGAATGTGAGGTGTAAATATTGACTTATTATTATTATTATTATTTAACAATTTTGAACAGCCATTCCATCACAGATGTTTATTTTTCTATGATATCCATATTTTTTAACAAAAGTATTTTGCGGACGTCCACTTCCTTGCCAGCACATTAAAACAAAAACATGAATCCTAACTTTAGTTTATGAATATTATTTGCACTTTATCACAACATGTGGTCCTACTCAGAATATGCGAGAAATGTTGTGATGCGCCGTTGCCGCGGCAGCAGAGGAAGATAAACTAAATGGCAAATTGTTATTACTGACGTGGTCCCGCTCATCCATACTCAGCTGAGGCCTGAAGGCTTGTTGACATACTTTGCCGCACGGGTCGAGGTGTTGTAAATCCTGGCGTGATAACACACGTGTTAATGGTTTATGCACTTAAATGTCTGAACAGGAACACACGCCAGCACAAACGATAACAACATGACTCATGCCCCGATAGTTGTTCACCATGAGGACCCTGTAATGTATTGTGAAATGCTACTTATCCTAAATGCTGAAGGGCAAGGAACCATATTTGGTCCCTTTTAATTGGTGTTCATTGTAGTGAGAATAAAGTGTGATTTCTGAAATGATACTCAATAGACCTTCAATCATGTGATATTTCTACTTTTTTTCACATCTGCACTCACCTAATATGCCAACTTTTTTCTTGAGAAATGGCGATTTTACTTTTACTTTTCATAATATTACGTCTTTTTCTCGTGAAAAGGTGACTATTCCAATGGCTTTCGGACTTTTTGGGGGGGGGAAATTACAAGTTCTTCTCTTAAATTGAAGATTTTCTTGGAAGAATACAATCACGTAAAAATCCTAACCTTTTCTCTCGTAACACTAGCAGTCTTGCGTCTTCAAATTCCAACTTTATTTTGATCAAATTAAGCTTCTTTTTTTTTTTTTAATCGTCATACTCCAACTATTCATGTAACGCTCGTTTTCCTTGTGAAGTTCCAACTTTGCTCTTGGAAAACTGATGCTTTTTCCGTCATTTTCTCATAATACTTCCACTGGTCTCGTAACATTATTACCTTTATCTCGTAAAAATACAACTTTTCTCGTAAAATGACAATTTATTCTTGTATAAGTCTGACTCTACTCGAGCAAAATGACTTTTGTTTCAATGCAACGGTTCTTGTAACAATTTTTTTTCATTAAGATAGTTTTTTTCCCCTCAAAATACTACCAACATTATTACCTTTCCATCCATCCATCCATCCATCTTCTTTGCCGCTTATCCTCAGTAGGGTCGCGGGTATGCTGGAGCCTATCCCAGCTGACTTTCATTCATAAAAATGCAATTTTTTTTGTAAAATTCTAATTTTTTTCCTGATAAAATGAAGACTTTTTTTTACTGTAACACTGCTACTCAGATAACATGACATCTTCCATCCATCGATTTTCTATGCCGCTTATCCAGTATTTAAAGAAGGGTTTAAAAAAGGGTAATCATACTGTGGCTGTTTGATGGTTGTCCACTAGAGGGAGACATTGACACAGTCATAAATCCAAAGTGTGTCCTGCACGTGGGGGAAACCTTTGGACATACAGTATATACTGTTTATACATATAATTCGGTATATACCGAACCTCTTATATAGTATATGTGTCCAGTACTGACCTGGTTAAAGCTTGACTTATCTTGAAGAGGCAGGCTGGGCCTCTTCAGTGCAAAAATTTGGGCTTCCAGCTGAGTTTTCAGCCTGGTAGCTTTTTTTCCAAGTCATAAAACGTTGTTGTTTGACCGTCTTCGTTGACCTCGCTCGTTCCATGTCTTTGTTTGGACCAAGAAAACTTCAAGTTATAATCTCGGGAGCCGTACCTACCTACTTCATGTCATTTTTGTTTTCTCGAATAACACAAGGAGACGCCGTAAAAAGTGCAAAGTGGCCCCTTGGTGCCGTGCATCGGTTCTGACTTTATCCTCCGGAGTAGAAAAACACGACTGTCATAGACATACTGAATGAGTATTTAAGTATACTTTGTGGAGTGGAAGCTTTAAAACCACAGTCTGTTAACAATTTGTTCATATATTTACAGTTGTTCCCCTTGGGAAATAACGGAAATAGAAATAATCTGTTTCAGTGTCAAAGCATCCCCCAAAAAAACTTATTAACTGTACAAATACATTTTTAAGACATGTAGTTCAAGTGTAAAAAGAAGTTAAACAGTTAAGAGTTTTTTTGGAGTTGTTTTTTATTGGCCAATTTTGCGGTTCATTTGTAGCTGGTGCACATATGCTCCTGTTTTTTTGTTTTGTTTTGTTTTGTTTTTTTGTACAAAGTAACAGTAAAAATGTGACTATCGTATCAAATCCAATTTTTTTTTTAATCGTAACAATCTGGCTTTATTGTTGTAATAACACTTTTAGGAATATTATACATTAGGAATATTCACGTAACTCTTTTCCTCACAAAATACACCTTTAATGCATAAAATTAACATTTTATCCTTGTAAAATTCTGACTTTTGTCACAATGGGACTATTCTCTGAACATCACAGCTTTTTTTCTCACTAACAGAAAAAGAGTTATATAATATATTGTGTTACATCCTATAAATAAATATATAAATATTACATATTATATAATATATATATTGTATATGTGTAATATCAAGTATCACATCTATAATTATATATTATATCATATAAATATATTATTTTATATTATATAAAAAATATTTGTAAAAAAAGTTATGTAATCAAAATAGTTTTTCTCATAATATTTGGACTATTTTTGTAAAATTAACACTTTCTCTTAATACAACTGTTGTCTGAACAATTTTATTCTTGCCAAATTAAAGTCTTTTCTCATAGGCTCTTCCTACGACGTTGTTTTGTAAAAGTACAACTTTATCACTGAAAAAATTACAGTTCTGTTCAAAATATTCTCTCCATCTATGTCAAAGTTAGTTTTTATGTTATTTGTGATTTGTTGTTTTCTTACGTTATATGTTCCAAAGAAAGCAAAAGTCACCATTGGAAAAAAAAAAAAAAGCAAAAAAACATCACCTATTTTTACTTTAAAGGCCACACTGTGTTGCCACGTGGTACTCAAATACCAGAATAAAGTTATAATGTAACATTTGTGCATACAAACATGCTTACATCAGTTAAATCAGATTAATTTACTGCTGCTCTGGCAACTACATTACAGTAGCCGGTGCATGGCGTTATGCTGGAAATACGCAATAGCCCTCTGTCACCACTAGGGGGCAATGACTACGCACTACAAATGACTGTGCCGGCACTCGTCGCACACAGGCAATCTAAACTACTCACACATAAACTGTATACTTATATTGTTTTATCACCTTTATATGGAATTAAAACAGCGTTCGAGTAAAGAAGTAATACGTTGTTACACTACTTCCAGTTCAATCAAAGGTGAGCATTCTTATCTTTACAAAGGCAAAAATGTATTTTCAATATTTGCACTGTATTGTGTCCAACCTGTTGCATGCTGGGAAAATTCCAAAGTTCGTCTGTTTAACAATCAATGCAGAGGTCAAGATCAGGCAGTCTTGAGAGATATGTGTGTGCATTTTCAGACACAAAATATTTAAAACAATTCAAATGCACTTTTACAGACATAAAAGTGTATTTGTTAAGGGAAATGGAATGCGGCCGCATCACTTCACAACACAACACAACAATACATTCCAGTCATTTCTGGTTATTTATTTATTTATTGTTCAAGGCGGTGGTTATCATTAATAACAGGCGATTGTATAGATTGCATGACACATTGATATTGACTTTGTGGCTTATTGAAAGTTGTTTATTTCTGTTAGGCAAGGTGGCGATTATCATAAAGAACTGCTGGGAGGCGTAATCGCATAATAATAAGACTTCCACGTGTTTTGACTTTGTGACTTACTTTGAGTCTTGTTACACAAGATGGCGGTTATCCTTAATGACATTAATGAGTCGTCCTGGTTTCTACTCATATTAAATAAAGATGACGGTTATTACTAGTAGCTGGCGGGGGGAGTGATCGTTCTACTTTTCAAGCCAATGTTCTTTGACTTTGTGGATTATTAAAGTTGTACTGTTTGTTACTAACACTAATGGGGATCAAATGCTTATTTTCTCCACCACCATAGAAGGTGACATGATGAGGGAAGCGATTGTGCAACAAGCTTACTTTTCACGCCCATGTTTTTTGACTTTGTGAGTTATTTTAAGTCGTGTTTATTTCTAACAGTAACAAGGATGAAATGTGTATTTTCCCCACTATAATGCAAGGTGATGTTATCATTAATTACTGGTGGGCGGAGTAATTATACAACACCCCTTCTTTTCAAGCCAATGTTTTATGACTTTGTGGATTATTTCAAGATGCTCTGGTTATTTTTAAGGGTAACGGGGATCAAATACTTATTTTCCCCAATACTACGCAAGGCGACGGTTATCATTAATAACTGGTGGGGGGAGCGATTAAATGACAAACCTACTTTTCATGACCATTTTTCTTTGACTTAGTGTATTATTTCAAGTCGTCCTCTTTTCTAACAGAATCGGCGATGAAAATGTGTATTTTCCCCACTGCTATGCAAGGTGACGTTACCGTTAACAACTGGTGGGAGGAAAGACTATATGACACACCTACTTTTTACGCCTATGTTCTTTGACTTTGTGGATTATTTCAAGTTGTTCTGGTTATTTCTAACAGTAACGTACATCCAATGTGTATTTTCCCCACTATAATGCAAGGTGATCATCCTCATCCTTAATTATCCTTAACAACTGGTCGAGAAAGCAATTATACGACACCTACTTTTTACGGCCATCTTCTTTGATTGTAGATTATTTTAAGTTGTTCTGGTTATTTAACAGCAATGGAGATTAT
This sequence comes from Dunckerocampus dactyliophorus, assembly GCF_027744805.1. NCBI lineage: Eukaryota > Metazoa > Chordata > Actinopteri > Syngnathiformes > Syngnathidae > Dunckerocampus > Dunckerocampus dactyliophorus. The sequence continues at coordinate 17,808,347 of NC_072835.1, read as the reverse complement.
ATGTGTATTTTCCCCACTACTATGCAGGGTGGCATTATCATTAATAATTGGTGGGGGGGAGTGATTATATGACACGGCTACCTTTTACGGCCCTGTTCTTTGATTATGTGGATTATTTCAAGTTCTTCTGGTTATTTCTAACAGTAACAGGGATCAAATGTATATTTTCCCCACTACTACGCAAGGTGACATTATCATTAAAATCGTACTTTTCTGCCCATGTTCTTTAGCTTTGTGAATTATTTCAAGGGGTTATTTATACCGTGCAAGGTGATGGTCACCGTTAATAAGTAACGAGAGGAGCGATCACATGAAACAACATGTCTTTTGGGGACTATTTCGAGTTGAATTCAGCACTTTTCTAACTACTAACAAACAACACAAACCAACCAAGAGATAGAAGTGAAACAATACCTCTAGGCCACCGTACAAACATGATGTCACTGTTTACGCCTTGTGCATTTGTCTCCTAATGAGCCCATTTTCCGAGCATGCGTTTGATTAAAAAGACGGCCCCCCTTAACAAGCTTAGATCATCATTAAAGGGAAAGTTGGCGCTATATTTCCCTGCGAATCTCTTGTGGAAGTAATTAATCGCCGTCCTACTGAGGGTAGGCCTTAAAAGATTGCAAATATTTGCAGAAGTGGCCCCTTGGTCCTAATTATATCTCCCAGGCCGCCCCCCTCCTCTGATATTTGGAATGAGTCCTGAAAAAGATGCACCCCCTGAATGGGAATGAGAAAATTAGTGTTACCCAATTCATTAATTAATGCATTACTGTGGGCGACAAATTAACCGCCCCAAAAATTCTCCATTCAGGGAAGATTATGATGGAGGAGTGGGGGGGTGAGGATGAAAAAAATACATTGTTGCCCTCCGACGTAATTACAAGACAGTGCAAATGCGCTTCTAATGAGGTGAAAGGCACCCCCTTAACATCCATTCCTTACCTCGCCCCCACCGCCGCCCCCCACCCGAAAAGGGACAAACTTTAAGGAAGTATTGACAACAATGATAAGAGATGGGCTGCAAACAGGTAAAGAGGATTGAATGGCCCTCTTTCTGGAACTCCTGGGGGGCCGGCCTTCCCAGCACAACAACACTTGGCCCCTGAGAAGAGGGGCCCGCACACTGAAAAGGAACCCACGTTGTGAATGGCCAACAAGTTTTGTAACAGTGATTGCAAACACACACACACACACTCATTGAGTTATCTTTACTCAGGCTTTGTGTGGTCTAATTGGAGCTGATGAGGCCCTAATTGGTAGCTTTTTTACAAGGCCCGCCACTTAAAGCAATGGCAAGCTGTGGGAGGCTGCATGAGCAGAGTTAATGAGAGGCTTTGCAACAAAAAAAAGCTTTAAAATGCGCCTGTTTTACCCGATGGAAGAATGGGAAAGTTGAGGATATCTTTTTTTTGTGCAGGTATTGAAAAAGACGAGGGAGGGGGGGGGAGGCGCACTTGAGCGCATAAAGGGGTCGGTGCGCTATTGTTGCGGTCGTTCTAAATAATGACAGAGAGCCGCTCCTCGAATGAATGTGCCTAAGGGGGGAACAAGTGGTCATCTCCAGGAACAGACCACATTGGACGGTGTTGAAGCGACGCCCCCATAAAGGTCGGACCCTCATGCATTGTGAAGATTGGAACATGTGGACTAGTGTGCACACTCAAGAGCCTCAGTATGATGTGGGCTAATCATGGTCGGGGTCTTCCATTTCTTAGTAAGAACTAAAAATACATGACAGTAGATGACCACGATCTATCCCACGGGACATCTTCTCATGCATTCCGATGATGGCCACAGCCACAATTTACTTTGCAAATCAGCGATCGGGCTTGAGGGACGACGATCGATGCGTCAGCGTCGTAAATAACAATGTACTGTAGCAGTGATTTACACTGCAATGCTGAACTCGTTAATGCTCCAATTAGCACCTCTGTTCGTTTAACCGATAAGGCACCTGTGGTTGCCAGATGCATGGTGTACTGAAGCAAATAACAGCATAACATAGACAGTAAAGCCGTGGCTGTAGGCAACCTACGTTTTTTATTAACTCCACAAGATGACAGTAGCTGCATTTGAAGTATGCAGCAGCTTTATCTACCTCTGCATGCACTTGAAAATGTTGCTGCTGAGCTATTATGCCTGTGACATTTGTCATACTTTTGTTTACAATGAAGTCATCGGCACCATTAATGCTGGCTCAGCAGTTTGCCACATTGGTTCTGTTGCTGCTGTGGTGTGCAATATCCTTGTTCATAAATGATCTATGCTCCTCTGATGTACCATATTAGATGGCATTTACTGTACCTGTACCACTTTGCAGTAGTTTTGATTTACCGAAGATGTTTTGTAGCCGTCAAGAGTGTATTTTTTAGGTAGACGCCTCTGTGTATTAACTGTAAATGCTCTAATTATTGCCAGAGTGTTTGTTTTTGGACCAGGAAAATGCAGTTGAAGTGACATGTAAAAAGCAGACTTTGCCACAGACCTGAAAATCTGCCAAAAACAGACCCCTTGGAAAAGTGGCATTGTCATTTTTGGTTACTGACCCCCACTTCCCAAACCAGGTCCTGTCGGGATCAGCGACAAGGGTTTGGGAGGTTTCCCCACCTCCCAGACCAGAAAACTGCTGTTGGATTGACCTGAAAAAATTATATATTTTTTTGCAGGGCAAAAAAATGTGCAGAAAATCGACCCCTCTGGAACATGGTATTTTCATTTCATTTTTGGGTCTTTTCAGGACCCCCGATGAGGGTGGAGGTTTCGCCCACCTCCCGGACCAGAAAAGTGCAGTTGAAGTGACCTAATAAAATGAGATTTTCCAAAAGCCATAGGTCTGAAAAAAATGCCGGACATCGACCCCTGCCATTTTTGGGTCCTGCTGGGACACATGAGGGAGGTTTTAACTTAAATAAGGATGTGGAATTGTAGCTCTCTTTAGGGCCCAAAGTGTGAGAAGGCCCTTGTGTATCCTTATTATTATTATTACAAGTATATTGTACAGCACATCAGCAACAGAACCAATGTTGCAATAGTGATAAGGGAGCAAACTGCTCAGCCAGCATTAATAGCGGTGAATTCATTATAAACAACATTAGAACAAGTGTGAGTTCCACACCAACAGCTGAGTAGCGCACACCAACACTTTAAAGCGCATGCAGAGGTAGATAAAGCTGCTGGAAGCTGGCCACTCATGATACAAATGCAGTCACTGCCACCTTGTTGACCTTGTGGAGTTAATAAATGACATAAAGATGCTGCCCGTAGAATGTATGATATTTTTGTCAAATTAAAGGGTTGAGAACAGGCTAAAGTACACTCAGTAGAGCAGCTACACTCCAATTTTGTGTTCTTATCTATTGGAACCCAGGGGGAAAAAATCCAGAAGATGCCTTGTGGCATATGTTGTAGTCATCAAAACCCATGCATTTCTAGTTTATTTAGGTGTTGTTTTTGAAACAAAAAGCTTGTATTAGCTTCCTTATTGTAGCCACTGAATATATCAGGAATTGGTTTACACATGAGATGCTGACGACAACAGTGTATAATTCACTGGCCAAATATTTGTGCTGGCCGCTGGGATGAGCTTTTCACAGGCCCGCTGACCCATTAATGTCCCACAGTTTGGCATTGTGCGCCACCAAATTGATCCATTAGCATTGCTTTTGTTATTTAAATCCCACATTTGCCAGCAACAGAGTGCGGTTTAACTCCCTAATGAGGACTTCCTGACACAAAAGCACAGAGGACTCTATTTTGTTTGCTCCCTAAATCCAGAGTTTTAAACGTGCTTTACGAGGTGACAAATAATTTATCATGGCAGTGTTCCACCGCTCTGGTGTCACTTGAAGATGGTTCCTCTTACTTTCGGTCATTTATGATCAGGTTCAGGTTTCACGACCACAATTCTTGAGCACCTTAATGACTGCTGATTACGTACATCTAAAAGCTTCAGTCATGCAGTTATGTCAAGAATATGTTTATTATTGTGGTTGTGGTTTACAGTGGTGTACAACTGTTCAGTGTTCAAGGTTTAATATAAAAAATCTATCAAAATATTTAAAAAGAAAAACCTGTACTGTATGTCACAAAACAAAAAAAATCACTTTTGAAAAATATATGAATAATACAAAATAAAATACATTTATTTTTATGAATAAGATGTATAAAATGTTTATTTTATTTTTTTATTTTGTTGCCGTCAAAATCAGCCAAGATCTCCAAAATGTGTGAATTTTCTTAACACAACAATAATTACTTTAATAATTTTTAAAAAAGTGGATTGCACCATTTTATTTTCTTACTGTAAAAAAATAAGCAAAAATCCAAAAATTTTTTAAATCCAAAAATGACACTTAAAAAATCCAAGAGTGTATTTTAAAATGTATTTTAACATGTATTTGTCTATTTTGTTGCCATAAAAAAACAGTACAAATCTCCAAAATGTGTGAAATGTTATTATTTATCATTTATTTTTACATATTTTTAAATATATATATTATATATATATATGTATTATATATATATATATATATATATATATATATATATATATTACATATATATTATATTAATATTATATATTAATATTTTAATATTAATATTTTAACACGTATTTATTTGTTCATTTTGTTGCCATAAAAATGTGTAAATTATTATTAATATGAATACTGTAGTTTATGTTTTCTAAAATGTTTCATTTGTTTTTCATCATTTAGTAGTTTTTACTGTACTTATTTAGTCACTGTCAAATAAAGCAAAAATGAATTTTATGGGTTTTCTGTACATTTTTAATCTAAAAATAAATAAGAGTATTTCACCTTGTATTTATATTTACATGTTTACATTGCCATGTGTAAAAAAATCGAAATGTTTGCCTTTCCCGTGAAATGACAGCGGTGGAGTATATGAAGCCTTATCAGTGTAAAGCCATAGATCACTTCTTTCCATTTGCTGATCACGTGACAGAGGAGTCACAATCCCCAGATTAGTGTCACCACAATAGCTTGTTTTCTTGTGGCAGCAGGCCCCCACTGAGAGGAGGGATGCTGGGCCCCCACGGGCCAGAGGAGGAAGCCAGTGAAAGTAAACAGAAAGCGAGTGGCACGTTAATTGTGTCATCTCGCGTCTCCCACGGAGGCTTTCACGTTGCTGTGAAAGCTGGGGCTGATGTCGCCGTGAGGTCACAAAAACGAGCCTGATGACCTAACACACTTACAACGCTAAAGATTGCTTGCTTTCTTCCCTACAAAGACAACAATGCACTGTTTTGATTGACAGATAATGGCATTAAGACTATTATTGTCATACATGTGCATTATATACAGTATACAAGCACCCGGCAGCTTCATCTACCTCCGCATGCGCTTTAAAATGTTGCAAAATGTTACAAAATCACAAACAAAATGATCTTTGTTTCATTTCATTTCAGGGTTGAGAAAAGCCTAGCACACCCGGTACATGTTTAGCCACTTCGGCTAAAAGTTTTCATCAGTTACATTTTATTAGTCATATTTCTCAGCTGCTCAAGCGTTGTTTGCTGATTCTGCTTCATTGATCACCATTATCTTAAAATTAGCAGCATAACTCCTATTATGTCGTCTTTTTTCTAAGGCTCCCTTCACACTTGAACCACATTTGGTCCCCGCATAAAAGGCTGCGGGGAATTTTTTACATTTTTTTCTCACATTTGACTGAGCTGTTTTGGGTGCCTCTATTTCCTACTTCCCAGGCGTCTTGAATGCAGCAGGAGTTAGCGGCTACACTAATACTTTGGTCCTCGTGGGTGCATGAGACAACAGACAAGTGTCATGAGGACAGTGCATGAACATGGTTGCATGCGCCCCATCCCATATAAGGAACCTGTGAAAGCAAAATGGAACGTGCCCCCATTTGCTGATTAGTTTGTTTTGGACAGTTGTGACATGTCAGCTTGTTCTTTGACCTGACATGAATTACAGGTGACAGATACTGAAAATGTTGGTATCAATCCGACACCACTACTGGTACTGATACTTTTTACTTAAAACTTTTCAAGATCATTGAATGATTTTGTTTTTTATTTAATTTAAGACAGTGATTTTAGGGAAAAAAAAAGATTTATCACTTATTTGTCAACAATTTCATTGTATAGATTCAACAATGATTCCCTTTATTACATACACTTGAACAAAACTAAGTGAAAAATAAGTAAATAAAAAAATAAACTACTACTACATAAACTACTATTGGCACCAACATAATGGGCAGAAAAAGGGCTTCTGTCGCAGCAAATGCCGAAGAGGACGTGGAAGAGAGCCAGGAACCAGGTAGTCTTTGAGAAGTAATGATGAGGGAGACAAGTTGAACGAAAGAAGAGCTAAACAGCACAATGACATGAAGTACGTAACAAGACACATTAAGGAAGTGAAGAATGACACTGCATAGATTTGTAAACAAACTGATGGGCCGGAAGAGAAAGTGGATGCTGGACAGAAGCAAATGATGAAAAGGATCACATTATCCTGGAAATAATGTGCATGATGGATGATACACACAGTACACTCGCATGATCAATGTGATTGTGACTGGGCTCCACATTACACACAGGTCTTATGCCAGGGCAGCTGACAATAGAGGAGGAGCTCAAGATGATGTTGCTTCAACAGAGCAACGGGTGGACGTGGGTGTCAGCCATATCGATACATGCATTCCAATGCCTGGCAGGAATACCAACACCACTGAGGCAGAACAGCAAGTTGAACGGAACAAACGTCTACATCACTGAGCATCTGAAAAAACGCAACATGGACACTGCCAACAAGGCACGCATCCTAAGGAAGCAGGGGGAAAATACAAGGCACCAAAATGCAAATCCAAAGTACCTGTTATCAAAGACATCAGCGAACTGGGCAAATAAACTTGCATCATCTTGACTACGAGGACATAAAAATACAACTCACAAAGACTTGATGCATCTTGAAGTCATGAAGAATCGACAGTAACGCTACAATAAAAACATAGCATATACCAAGTTCAGCAATACTAAGCAATCCATTTCGTTCACTGGATTTGACCAATAAAACATGACTTAACCATATGTCCAGAAATGACTCATAGATTGTGCGTTTAAAAACAAACTTTTTACTCTGTAGTTACTGTATATATTTATTCTCAATGTCTTTGCTGTACTTGTCTTTATTTCACATCACCACTTATTCAAATGTATTTATTTTCTATTTATTATCAACATTTTAATACTATTTATTACATTTTAATCTTATTAGCATCCTTAGTTTTTGACATTTTTATTTCTTCCTTTTCCACAAGCTATATAGCATACGTTTTTAAAAACACCTGTTTCCTTTTTATGTTTTTTTCAACACCCAATTCCTTTTTTTTTTACACAGGAAGTTAACAAAATGCAAATGACAAAATGCAATATTGAGTCAACATGTGAAAAGATGAGGTGTGAATGAATTATCAGTGGTAGAATTAAATAAGCTGTGCTTCTTCCTACTCCTTTTTGGACATGAAACACAATGAACAACAACAACAACAAACTCAAATAATTGTGGAAATAAACGGAAAAATATCGATACCATCACACAAGTATCGATCCAACACTTATACTAGCCTTGGTGCCGATTTGATCGATATTTGGATAGACCCTCCTCCGCTATTAAACACCGTAGACATGACCGAAGGGTTTTGTTATCAGTAGTTAATGTGCTTTGCTGTCTTTATTCAAGTCGATGTGTGTGGTGTCCCCACTAGCAGTGAGTCAGGGCCGATGTGTGCGCGAGCCGTCCAATGAGAAGCCGCCCTGTTGGCCCTCCAGGCATCCCGTCATGCTTGTGGGCTCAGCTGCGCTACGTCAGCACTGACACAGAAACATGGCGGTGTCAGGAGCACGGCGGCGAGCTGCTTACGGAGTGTTATCGCTGCAAGCTTTTCTTATCGCGCTGCTGTGTCACCGAGGCGTCGCGGATGTGACAGGCGACAGTGGTGCTGCTGATGGTGCCGCCGATACGGACGGGGCTCCACACCGTCGCTTCGAGTACAAGTACAGCTTTAAAGGGCCGCACCTGGTTCAGCAGGACGGCGGTATTCCCTTCTGGATCCACTCTGGCAGTAAGTGCGCCGACAGCTGTCAACATCTAACGGCTCTCATCGCGACACTTGTACCATCATGCAACATACATGCTTGGATGTAACGGCTCGGCCAGCGGGGCTTTGCATTGAAGCCACAAACGTTAAATGGCTGCAAACTTTTTATCATTAGACCTCCACTTGTTGTTTCATAAGGTTCCCTTTGGATTGTTACGTCACACACTGGCAGTAGGTGGACCCCATTCATCAACAATCATATTGATCCACTGAGTCTCCTATAGAAAACTGATAGTTGCCGATTTGTGTTGGCGACGACATGAGGAACTTGAGGAAAAACCTAATTCAACTGTTTTGTGTTGACATGGAAACCACTGTCCCTTTAGTAACTATGACATTGATTCATGGCATTAGAAATGTAATGAGAAACCTCATTCAACACTTTTAAATTGTCTTACTTTCCCCGAATCCAATATAGTGACCACATTACAAGTCATTGCGCGAAGTTGTAACCTCTTTAGTTGATTTACGGCATGAGGAAAGTGTGTCATTCAACGTTTCAAGGTGTCACCTTTTGTCCAATCTAGAATATACAGTGGTTTGAAAAAGTGTTTGCCCACAAAATGCAGTTTTTAATTTAAATGTTTTATTATTAAGGGAGAAAAAAGATCCAAACCTACACGGTCCTGTGTGAAAAAGTGATTGCCACCTAAACCTAATAACTGGTTGGGCCACCCTTAGCAGCGACAACAGCAATCAAGCGTTTGTGATAACTTGCAGTGAATTTTGGCCCACTCATCTTTGCAGAATTGTTGTCATTCAGCCACATTGGAGGGTTTTCCAGCATGAAGCGCCTTTTTAAGATCATGCCACAGCATCTCAATAGGGTTCAGGTCAGGACCTTGACTAGGCCACTCCAAAGTCTTTGTTTTGTTTTTCTTCAGCCATTCAGAGGTGGACTTGCTGGTGTGTTTTGGATCATTGTCCTGCTGCAGAACCCAAGTTGGTATCAGCTTGAGGTCACAAACAGATGGGCGGACATTCTCCTTCAGGATTTTGTGGTAGACAGCAGAATTCATGGTTCAATTTATCACAGCAAGTCTTCCAGGTCCCGAAGCAGCAAAACAGCCCCAGACCATCACACTACCACCACCATATGTTACTGTTGGTATGATGTTCTTCAGAAATGCAGCGTGACTTTTATGCCAGATGCAATGGGCCACACGTGTTCCAAAAAGTTCAACTTATGTCTCGTCAGACCACAGAGTATTTGAGTATTTGATTTGACTGCTATGTCATGATGTAAGTTAGCTAGACTACCTAAGCATTTGTGGGTTGTTGTAGGTCTACTTAATAACAACACCACATGCTGTCGGTCTTTTGTAATAAATTCATTGTTGTCACAAGTTATACAGTAATTGTTGTGCTTCTCTAATTCTTTCTCTCCACGCTAGATGCTATTCCCAGTACAGACCAGGTGCGCATCACGCCGTCCCTCAAGAGTCAGAGGGGCAGCGTTTGGACCAAAAACAAGGCGGCCTTTGAACACTGGGAGGCTGAGGTGACGTTCCGTGTGTCCGGAAGAAACAGAGTGGGAGCCGATGGTTTGGTAAGAAAAACGGCATTTGCTGTAACAAAGACCTGTGTTTATTATTGCGTGGTTCCGCATGCACCTTCCACTTTGCAAGCATCTTCTTGGTAATTGGATCTGGTGTCCTACTGAGAAATATTTACAGTATTGTTCTCCTTGTTTGTTTTTGAAGCCCCTCCCATTCACCAACTCAAGCGTTTGCGTTTGCCATCTGCCCATGCTAGTACCGAACAGGACCATGCCTACATGGACGGGCCTGATTATTTCTTCAGCCTTACAATGACAACCCAGGGCAGGGTTTTTATGCTAGAAAGGGGTTCAGCCCACGGAATGCTGGTATGCCTTAAAAAGAAGCGCAAGCAAATGTAGGAGCGGCTAGTTGTTAAAATTGCCAGAAGGCAGAGGCTTCTGGTTTTGGTTGTCTTACAGGTTGTGTGAGGTCCATCACATGACGTGTTCCCATCATTACTGTCATTAGTTGTTCACAAAAGAAGTGCAACATGTTTGCATTGGAAATAATTTGCTAAAAGAAAGTAAACAGTGCCAAGGCTCGTAGCAAAAGACATGACGTGAGAAAAGTCCTGAAAAGCCTCACTGAATGCTCCATGGCTGCATGCTTTGTCCCCCAGCCTACAGTGGACACAAAATAACTGTCGTTATGGAAGTTTTATTGTTAGGGTCATGGCATGACATGAGGAAAGGTATGACTTGGCATGAGAAAAGTTCTGAGAAACCTCACTCAAGGCTTCATGGCTGCCCGTTTTGTCACAACTTCCAATATATCCAATATTGTGGTGAAAATAACTCTCATGATACAACTATAATTGTTAGATTCATTAACAAACATGAGAAATTATGGTAAACCTAATTCCAAGCCATAATATGTTGCATTTTGTCCAAGATATACAATACAGCCGCTGTATTTTTAGTGTTTACATTTCAAAGGCACTTATGTGGTGATGTAACTTCATTTTGGTAGATTTATGATCCTTGAGGAAAGCAATGAGAATCTTTATTCAATGCAACAAGGTGTTGCATTTTGTCCAACATATAATATAGTCAGTTTTGTTAAAAATCAGTACGTTATGATTTAAGGTCTTCAATAACTTTCTGACGTCACATGAGATGTCATGAGAAATCTCACTCACGGCAGCTTACGCATTTATTTTTGCAGAATACAGGTCACTGTCTTATTTGGATCGTGTTCAAATGTTTTCTAGTAGTACTAAAAAGACATATTTTTCTTATTTTTAATAAAAAAATTTTCCTCATTCTGACAGGCCATCTGGTTCACCGAGGCCCAAGGCCTAGATGGTCCAGTGTACGGCGGAGCCGACAAGTGGAACGGGGTCGGGATTTTCTTTGACTCCTTTGACAACGATGGAAAGGTTGGTGTCGACTTCCCTAACATGGGCCCTTATGATTAATATCTGTTTTTCTTTTGTGCTGGTTCAGCCTGTTAGCAGCTAATGCTAGCAGACGTTTAAACAACAGAACGGAATGAGATTATGGAAGATAACAATTGCTGTGGGACGAGACGTTATTACAGCTGTTTTTGTTTTGTGTAGCTGAAAAGATGGGAAAGGTTGGTCAACTGTTGACCATGTGACACAACTAAGCTAAACATAGCTGATTTTTCATACACAGTAGCGGGGATTAGCAAATAACCGCAAGTAATTGAGACGCCCGTAAAAATGTCTATTTTTGACTAACAACGTCTGCTATGCTGCTCTATTGAGGTGCCACCGTACGCTACGTCATCTCGCTCCATGTTTACATGTTCTCCGGGTACTCCGGCTTCCTCCCACATTCCAAAAACATGCATGTTGGGTTAATTGGAGACTCTAAATTGTCCATAGGCATGAATGTGAGTGTGAATGTTTGATTGTCTATATGTGCCGTGCGATTGGCTGGCGACCCGTTCAGGGTGTTCCCCGCCTCTCGCCCAATCTGGGATAGGCTGCAGCATAACCCCGCGACCCTAGTGAGGATAAACGGCATAGAAAATGAATGAAATAAATACATTTTCTGATAAAAAAAAATTTTAATCCTTGAGGGCCGCACGGTAGGGTTTTGTACGGGTACCTCCCACCATCCATGTTCTCCATGTTCACATGTTTCCTCTCACATCCCAAAAATATGCATGTTAGGTTAATTGGCGACTAAATTGTGTGTGATTTGGTTGGTTGTCTATACTGTATGTGCCCTGCGATTGGCTGGCGACCAGACCAGGGTGTATCCCGCCTCTCGCCCAAAGCCAGCTGGGATAGCCTCCAGCATACCCCCGCGACCCTAATGAGGGTTAAGTGGCGTAGAAATTGACATTTATGAGAAATGATTTGAATTTGCTGGGTTGTGAATGCTGAACTGGGAATGTGTGGGGATCCACTGCCGTCAGGTACGCATTTTTGACCTTTAGATCCACTTTGCTGCTCTCCAGGTGCACATTTTGTTGCGTTCAGTTTTCGCCTAACAAAAAAGCAAGAAATGTTGATACTAACAACTAATAATAACACAAAGCTTTGTCTTTATATCTTCTTTATATCATTTTTTTAGCATGAAAAATACTAATATCAAAGAGTACTAATTTATCCAAGGTTGCTGTTTTCACTGACAGCTCTGTTATTTTTACTTTGGGATTATTTTTTTTTAAGAAGGAGACTAGTAGCTCATACCTTATCATGCCCAGGTATGAGATTAGTTTGTGTGTTTTTTACAAGTTGAGCAAAAAAAGATTAACATGTTTTGTATCTATTGCAGAAAAATAACCCAGCTATCATTGTTATGGGAAACAATGGCAACCTTGTTTTTGACCACCAGCAGTAAGTAATCACTTTTTAAAAAATTTTTTTTGCTCTGACGTCGTCGTCGTCGCTGCCGACTCACATTTGAACAACTTAAAGAAGATTTGGAAATATGATTATATTTGCTTGAAAGTAAATAATCCCCTATCTCTCCTAATCCCCCGCGGGCCAGCGAAAGCTTTAAATCACCTTTTTCCAGTGCCGTTGGATGGAATTTGCGCTGTTTACGCTCTGACAAAAAAAACAGACACGCGTCGATCTTTTTCCACCCCATCAAAAGTGGGGTCCTATTTTTGTGTTTGTTTGTGCAGCAGCTAGAAAGTTTGCAGGTTCGCGGTCAGGACAAAAATAATCGTTATTTCAATAATCGCATCGTAATAACAGATGTCAATGGCACTCATTGATGTGTTTAATGATGAATCCTACTTAAAAAAATGGAAAATATATCTCCCACGGTATAAAAACATTTTGCAGAGATAATGAAGCGCTAACTTGACCGGTCTTGGGTACCACACTCCATCGCAAACTTAGTATGAAATGTTACTACGCATTTTTTTGTTGTATTTTTACAACTACGGCTATTCTGATAATCTAGTAATATGAGTTTTTTTCTTGTCACGTTACAACTTTATTCTTTTCTTTACTACAATTCCCTCATAAGACTTTTTTCCATCGACAAATCATACTTTATTGTCATCCATTATGTTTTTTATACGGTAATGTTACGGTATTATTATCGGACAAATCCAAAAAGTGTATTTTTGAGTCACATTTTTATGCTAAATAGGCAAATAGACTGTTACTACTAGACCTAAGTTACATAGACGCTGTGACATATGATAGCTGTTGTTTCCCACAATACTGTAAACCAGGGGCGTCCAAACTTTTTCCAGCGAGGGCCACATACAGAAAAATGAAAGGATGCAACGGCCACTGATATCTTGTAAAACAACACATGTAGATATGCTAAGAAGTTATAAATACTTCAAGAAAAAAATGCATCTCAGCTTTATGACATACAGTCATGGAAAAAATGATGAGACCACTCTTGTCTCTTCAGTTTATTGATCCATTTTAATGCCTGCTACAACTAAAGCTGCATTTGTTTGGACAAATATGATGAAGAAACAAAAATAGATACTCCCGCCTCCTAGCACAGACAAAAGTGGTAACGCTATGAATTGTGTTGGCAGTGACGGCAGCACACACGCTTTGGGGACGTGTTTGCGTGACTTCCGCAACAAGCCGTATCCCGTCCGAGCCAAAGTAACGTACTACAAGAAGACCTTGACGGTAACGTGACCACACCAATTAGCGGCCCCCTCTGCATGGTTGTTCACCCTCCTGTTTTTGGCTGCATCTCTTGTCGTCCACAGGTTATGATCAACAACGGTTTCACCCCAGACAGAGACGATTATGAGTTCTGCGCAAAGGTGGACAACATGACCATTCCCCCTGAGGGCTTCTTTGGCATCTCTGCGGCAACCGGCGGTTTAGCAGGTAAGATTTGATGGTGAACCGTCAAGAAAGGAAATAAGTGTTAGCTCAAATGATGTTTTCCAACATTGTGCTCATAATATTGCGACTTTTTTATTCTCAATAAAAAAAAACTATACTTCTGTTTTTTTACTTGCGATTTACTTGGAACATTACAACCTGTTATTGTTTTGTCTTGCAAAATAATGACTTACCTCATGGGAATACTACTTTCTTCTTATATGACAACTTTTCTCATAGAAGTCTCAGAACATTCCAAGGTTTTTTATTGTAATATTACAGTAATCCCTCATTTATCGTGGTTAATTGGTCCCGGATCCGACCGTGATTAGTGAATTTCGGCGAAGTAGGATTCCTTATTTATGAATTGACTATATTTGTAGTTAGAGCATAGAAAACCTGTTTACGAACTCCTAAATACGTTTTTTAACATGATTAGAGCCCTCTATACATTCAATAACACCCCTATAATCACCATGACACTCACATTCATGTTCCTGCAACATTACTGACACCTAGTGACTAGAGCTGGGTGATATATCAATATTTTTAAAATACTGATATTTACTTTAAGCACGATAACAAAACCAACCATATCGTTGATATCGATATAGACTGGATTTGCGCTGTTTCGCCCACATCCCTGCATGCAGGGGGGAGGAGCAGAAGCCCACTGGCTTCAGTCGAAGCGACAGCGTCTGCGGCGGACGAATTAGTCAGCAAGGAGTAAGCAGTAGCTCAGAAATGTGGAGGTACTTCCAATTCAGAGCATTAAAAAGTCTTTTTCACCACCTTAGAACTTAGCACAAACTCTAATACGAGGAATGTGTGAAGCTGCACGCTGTCCGCCGCACTCCTCTTGCATTCCTCATGAAAGGAAAAGCAAAGTGGTGCGCTGTTATCAAGAGATGTCCTATCACATTGCTAAGATATGGTGCCCGTTGCAACAGTGGGAAAAACGGCTTTAAAAACCTGCTGAAAACGATGGACTCACGATGTCCAGCGAGCTTTGCAGTCACACAGTTGCTAAGCCTGATGCACTTGACAGGTTGGTGTTTCTGGCACAAAATAAGGACATGCTTGTGTCTTCTAAAAATATTTACCCAAAAAATACTATTATCCCATAACTCCAAGTATTTTTGAGTTGCTGACATTTAAAAATGTCCTCTTAAACAGGGCAATCTTTAATATTTTGTTTGTTTGTTATTTGCTGAGTATTTGTGCATAGCTAATGTTTCGTTATAAAAAAACATTATATTTGACTTTTTCTATATTTATTTCAAAGAGAGAATGGCCTACTTTATTTTAGCGGCTATTTTTAGATACGATTATTTTTGTGTGCATCTTGCATGAAGCTTTAACATTTCAAAAAACATCCTCATGTCAAGTATTTATTTTAATAAAACAACTTGACACGCATATTTAGCTTTGATCTTGTCTAAACTCACTTTGCTTAAAAAAATATCGGGATACATAGCATACATTGATATTCAACCGAAATTTATCAGGATATGAGTTTTGGTCCATATCGCTCAGCCCTACCAGTGACCAGTGTAGATACTACATATCGTTCACTGTGTCTTTGAATGCGTCTTATGACTGCCTTTTTAGCCGTTTTAATGCATGAAAATGCCTAATTTAGGGGAAAACATGTCAAATTTGCTTCAATATGCATATTTTATGTCTAACAGTATGCAACCACAAAACTGACATTTATTAATATATTTTTGAAGAACCGTGATAGAGTGAAGCCACAAGTGGCGAGGGACAACATTTTATTGTCGCATCACAACATTCTTGTGATATTACTATTCCTTGCATCATTCATTTTTCCTATTTTTTCCTGCAAAAGTACAATTTTTATCGGATATGCTAAAAAAATCATAATCTTAATGCTCCCTAAACATTACTAGTTAATGCTTGTAGTTGTTTTTTTTGTATTTTTAGGTTGTATTTCTTCTAATCTTGTTGGATACAAATAATAAACAGTGTCTTTCTGTTCTTTCTGCACCAGATGACCATGACGTCTTGTCCTTCTTGTTGTTCAGACTCACAGAACCGGGCAAGACGCCGGTAACTGCCGTTTCCCCTCACACCTTTTCCAGAGTCCAGTGTGTGTGCGCATGAATTGGTCCAAGCCTCTATTGAATTCACTAAAAGCTTTTTTTTTTTTTTTTATTGTTTTGTCTCTCCCTCACTTGAAGCCCAAACCTGAGACTGAGATTCCTAAAGAAGAGCAGGACAAGTACCAAGAGGAATTCCAGAACTTTCAGCAAGAGCTGGTCAAAAAGAAAGAGGAGTTCCAGAAAGAGCACCCTGATGTCGTAGGAGAACCAAGTTAGTATTTGCACAAAACACATGCTTGTACTCGGTGAGATGGAGGCAAATGAAATATTTCTAATGTCATGAAGAGACGCACTTATTTCAATATTCATGTCTGTGTTATTTAATGCCATTTTGTACTTTTTATTTTATTTTATTTTTTAAACATCGCCGTGCATATCGTCCACAGTCGACGACCTGTATGAGAGCGTCAACGACCGAGAGATCCGTCAGGTGTTCGAAGGCCAGAACCGCATCCACCTGGAGATCAAGCAGCTCAACAGGCAGCTCGCTATGATTCTGGACGAGCAGCGACGCTACGTATCCGTCATCACCGAGGAAATCTCCAAGAAGGGATCGAACAGCGGGACAGGGCAGGTGAGCGTTATTAAACCAAACACACCTCATACAAAAGTCTTGATCTTCAGGCAGGTGCCACTTTATATTTTACAGACTTTCATTCTTGTAAAATTAGGACTTTATTCTTGTATACCAAGGGTGTCCAAACTTTTCGCACTGAGGGCTATTTAGAGACAAAGCTTTGTTACTAAGTATCAGCATTTCAGCTAGTTTTATGGCCCGTTATAAGTCCAAAAATGATGTAGTATTCTGGTCACCAGGCATCACTAATTACACAACGTTGATGAGACATGACATGACATGACATTACCTTAACATGGCATGTCCGACATGTTAGACTGAAAAAAAAAGTTCTCCTCCCATTCCGTGTGGAAGTGGTACGTTTTTGGCTTACCGTTCTCCTCCTTCCTCAACTAGTTTGAAACCATTTCTTAAGTTTAGAATAAATAAATTGGAGGCTAACTAGTTAGCTCACTAGCATGCTGTGCTTAACGCCGTGACCCTGCAGTGATCCCATAGCCTGCACATTAGCAATGTGGTGTAAACAAAGAATAATAGGAGTGTCAAGGTGATAATGGTAAAAACTTATTTAGAAAGTCGTACAGGTTTTCCGTAACTACGAAAATATGCCATTTATTAATATTGAATCCTACCTCGCAGAAAATTCACTTATCACGGCCGGGTCTGGAACCAATTAACCGCGATAAATGAGGGACTGTTTTTTTTGGAAGAATAAAAGCAAAGTTGTTGACTGAATCTTCAAACGCATTTTCAGTGTAACCCTCTCACACCATGTTGGTATTTTTGTTTTTTTAGCTGGACGTGGCCGCTCAGCAGCTGGCCACAGTGGTCTCCTCCCAACAGGACATTCTCAGGAACCTCAACGAATTTAGGTGAGTCGCTTGTTTTGAACATCCACGGAAGCCCCCAAACCGCGAACACAAACAAGGCAGAAAAAGCCCTCGGAGTTAAACCCCTGAAATCATATTTAATCTCAGGCTACAACATCTCAGGTGTCTGTCAGGCTGATAATCTCATGCAGCGAGAAGATCATGCTTACATGAGATCCACGAGAAAGTAAGTCTGTTTTTAAAGGTATACATACAAGGCATGATACGCGCACTAATGCGCATCTGTAAGCTTCTTAAACTTCAAATGTCTCGGACTTTTAAAAAAGTGATTTCTTTGCATTAGGATGACTTAGTCCGATTACAAAAAAGGGGCTTTTATGATAGTGTGACGATACAGATGGACCGTATTTAAATAAAACAAATAAAAAATATGCAACAAAAATAATACATTTGAATGCAACATTTTTTGTCATAGTTCACAACTTTGATTTCTAAAAAAAAAAAAAAAAAAATACCAATACCAAAAAGTTTCATTTTCTTAGTAATTTTAGGATTTTCTCATTTCTTGATGACTATTTTCCTGTAATATTACATTATTTCCTTGTAGCATTATGGGGTTTTTTTTAGACAGAAATATGACTTTATTCTTTTATCTACTTTTTTGTCGCAATGTTACAAACGTATTGTCATAGTATTATGACTTTTTTTTTGGTGGTGTTCCGACTTTATTAACATTATTGTCTATGTACGGAATTTTTGTCACAAATATGCCATTACAGTCGTCCCTTGTCACATCACGCTTTGAACTTTGACTACGGCCTATTATGAGTCACAAAATATGCACGTTTAAGCAAATTTTACATATTTTTGACCTAAATGAAGCTTTTACAAGCATAAAAATGACTAAATGAACTTATAAGACCTTCAGGAAATGCATTGAAAGACACGTTGATATATAGCATTGTACACTGTTCGCTAGGTGTAAGGTAATGTTACATTAGCCACTGCAAGAAGTCCCCAAAGTAAACAAAAAACAATCGCCCGATGTCTTATTTACTGTTATTATGTCAACCATATTGGGTAATACAAGTGTAAAGGTGACTATAGGGGTGTTATTTCATGTCTAGAGGGCTCTAATAATGTTAAAAGGGTATTTACAAGGTACGAAAATACTACTACTACGAAAATATTCCATTTATAAATAAACTATCACAGTCGGGCCTGGAACCTTTTAAATGCGAGGGATGACTGTACCACTTGTTGTACTTATTGTAAAGTTTAAAAAACATTATCTGAACATTGCAAAGTCATTTTTTTTACTTTATATTTTTCTTAAAATATTTTGATGTAAAAAAGATGGCTTGGTTTTACAACATTCAAGTTTCTAACTTTATTCTTTTTAACTTTCCATGTTCCTCATGTTTACCGAAAAAAGACTAACTTTGTGACTTGATTCTCTTAGCATGAAGTCTCGTAACTTTCCATAGTTTTTCTTATAATATTACAACTATTTTAGTAACATCACACATTTTATTATCATGTCAGCACAACGTTATTCTTGTAACATTATACTACGGCATATTTTTATTATAATATTGCTACTTTTGTATTGGGAAGTAATTCTGTAACTATGTTTTTCCGTAGTGTTACGACTACAACTTTCGTTTGATTTTTCCTTTCCGTGTGTCCCACACAAAGAGAGTGTCGGCGTATTATTAAATCATGTTTCGCCTTGCGCTCGTAGCCGTTTGATTGTGTGTTAATTGGAGCGCACCATCTGCATGAAGAATTAATCAGAATGACAAGATATTAAAGATTTGAGTTTATATAACATTAATCTGCTGTGTATCATAAAAGAAGCAAGCTGTCTGCGTGGCCTAAATCCAACATGCATACTGATGATTTTCTGTGTTATATTGTTGACCCACAACACCCTGAAGTGACTCCTACGGCTGTCACGTGGCGGTCAGAGTGCCGAGGTGTCACGACGCTCATTTGATTGATGGCAGTAAAAGGCCCCTAAAGCTTCTAATGTGCTAATGTGAGCGACTGATCTCTGACTTGCTGGATTAGGTTTATTCTGACCCGTCGTCTTCCACGCTCATAAATGGGTCACTTGTACGAGATGAAGATTAGGCGCGTGCGGGGTTTATTATTATTATTATTATTAAACGCTCACTTACTTTCTCAAGGGAGATTTTTTTTTTTGGCGAAAACAAATTAGATTTTGTTTATTTGCCGCCGCCTCCACTCGGCCATGTGGCCCAGCAAAGAAAAGGCCACATCATCTTAGCGACGTATCAGATTAGGCGTCTTTAAATACATCTGTCATACACGGCCAAAACATGCATTCCCTCCAAATCAGGTCTTGTCACGATCCCCCCCATCCTTCTTCTTAGCACCGCTGGAGTTCCTTTCATTTGTCCACTTTTTTCCCCCATCCCTAATCGTCTTAGACGTGTTTTAAGATAATAAGAGAAAGTTATTGCTTACTCCCAGCCAGTAATCGTCTTTAAGAGATGTCATTTTCTTCTGATATATTGTCTGAGCAAGTCTTTTATTGGTCTATTATTCGTTGACGAACGTTAAGGATTAAACTCTTACTCACACAAGCGCCAATAAATTGTTTTTCAATTAAATTACGGGCAAGTACATGAAATAATACAAATACGTATAATAAATAAATAAAAACAAATACATAATAAAAAAAGACTGTAATTTGGTGATTATTTCAGTGATATTTTTTTAATGGGTCAGTAATATTTAATTTTTAAAAAACAAATGTTGATTTTATGATTTAATAAAACAAAAAACACACACTGCACAATTATTAATTGTTGCCAGTAATTTAATTTTTAATTTATAAATATTTTTTTATTCTTAAAAAGGTCCTGTAACAGTGTAGTATTATGATACAATGATAAGAATAATACTTTATAATATTAAATTGCTATAATCACACCAAATATACTTTATTTATTTAGACTTTTAAATGTACAATGCAGGCATTATTATCATTATTAATAATATTCATGGCATTGATTTTCTATGCGATATGCTAACCATTCTCCTGCAAGTTCTTCATTAATTCAAAAATATATTTAATTGAATTAGTTATTATCGTGAATAATAATCAGTAATATTCATTTGATCCATTTTCTTTGCGATATGCTAAAGTTTCTCCTGCAAGTTCCACCTCCAAATAATCTAGAATCCACGGTCCAATCACTCACACATGAGCATGCGAATGAGCCAATGCATGCCCGTATAATTAATAAATGTTCCTCCCACCAGTTATCAATATTCGTAATTATTAATATTATTTCAATAGAATGATTTGTAATAATCCACCAAGCCAAACCCCTCAGCATCCTCGTTCATGAGCAAGCACATGCATGCGCACTCGGGATGAGATGGATACTCGTTTTAGACGAGTTGGTTGAGACCATTTGAGAACCCCCTGACGTGGATAGTAGCGAGGAGCATGACGACGTCTCACTTGGAACAAAACGGCATGCAGAAAAATTTGAGGTTATAGAGACCTGTGAGTCAAACATGAAGGCTATACATGAATACCTTTTGAATAATACGCATTTAAAACTGTGTTATTCCAAACTGCATCCGAAAGGTCTTTGATTTTTAGCTGAAACATTAAGATTGCCTTGTCTCAACGTGCTAATTCGTCCCGTTAGCACTGCAGCTACTTTAGCTGCGCTGTTCCTATGTCAGCGGTCTGTTTCCTTAACCTTTTCAGCTCTTGTAATCTGATGTCGGAACATGTTTTTATAAGGGATTAATTTGGCAATCATGACCTCTTTTATCAGATGGTAATTTTCTGTTTTTTAAACTTTGGCAATGCAGATCCTCTGGCGAATAGGGATTAAAAGATTACATCGGGGCACAATTTGTAGCACCGTTAAAAAAAAATATATACAAAAAAGCGGGGATAAAAAAGCGATACCCTCATATGTCAAGTTTATTTTTGTTCCTTTTTTTCGGCACAGGAACTCTTTCTACGAATCGCTGAAGCAGATCGGCTCGGCCCAGCAGGTTGGCACGGGGGGCGGGGCAGCATACGACAACATTCAGCATTTCAACAGCATAAAGGAGCACCTGCACGTGGTCCGGCGTGACGTGGAGCAGCTGGTGCAGCGCAGCGCTCAGGTTGGATTTCATATAGAAACATAACAGTCTTACATGCAGGTATGTACTAAGATGTGGACCCCTCTAGAACCCGGCTGAGAAGGCCATGAAGTGCCCAGAGTTGCCTCCTGTACCTTCCTGCTTGTCCACTGTCCATTTTATAGTCTTCATCGTGGTCCAGTCGGTTCTGTTCTTGTGCTACATCATGTACAAGTAAGTTCAGATTTTAGTTGTGTTTAGAGATTTTAACAAGCTACTAACATCTCTCCTTCCTGTTTCCTGCAGAAGCCAACAGGAAGCAGCTGCCAAGAAGTTCTTTTGATGACAAATTAATTTAAACCAATGAGGGAATGTCCATTTTGGGTGATTTTTTGATTGTTTTTTTTTTTTGCCTTGATTTTTAGTTTTTTCTTTTAAAAATTTTGTAAGTTATTATACCAGGAAAAAATTGGGTTTTCGTGAAGAATTTAGTTTTAATAAATTGTTTTCAGATTCTTGATTTGGGATTGTAAAAGTTGTTTACGACGAAGGAGACACAGCTTGACGAAACCTGACAGTATTTTCACTTGGTCACAACGTTTGGATTTTGTTCCGAGAAGCCTGCCTCCGTTTGTTCCCAGTCTTCAATGCTAACGATAACAAACCTGTGTTTTTTGAAATGTGTAATTTTGTATGAGTAAACTTTAAAAAATTGTCAGAATCTGACGTATTGCTGGAAAAAAAATCCATAAATATACAAAAAAAACCTTGGGTCGACTCATTGTTTTACTTGAACAGAACTGAGGAAGTCGTCACTAGTCTATGAGGTGACCCAACCAGAGCAGACTACAATGAACTGGTTCATTTCTAGAGAGATTTTCTACAGCGATGCGGCGAACTAGCGGCCTAAAAGAGCAACTGAGGTTTATGAGGACTGCTGCCAAGGTACTGCAGCTTCAGCAAAGTAATAGCTCGAATATGTGCATGCATATTCATAAGATGTTTATTTTTAATAAATTTGCTACATTAAGAAAAGCTTGTTTTCACTGTCTTTAAAAGTGCATATTTGGGGGACAAAAGAAAGCTAATGTATTTGGGTATACGCCAGTAACAGAAAATAGCTGAATAAAATTGGGTGATAACTTAAGCGAAGCACGGTTTGGTTCATTGAGACATCAACATTGTATAGAAGCCTGTCAGCCTTGTTTGCATTGATTGGTCCTCGCAAATGAGCTCTTTACTGGTTATTGACTACAAAGAAGCTGGGAAATCTAGCCGCTACTTTGGTGTCACAATGACGTTGCTTGGAAAAACAATCATGATGTGATACAATCCTCTGACCCAAACCACATCCCCATCCAAACCTATCCCAAACTCCACCCCATCTACATACACCAACCCTATTCCAAACCCTAACCTAACCTTTAATTCAAAACCCAAACCAAATTTATAGCTCATGACCCCTAACTCAAACCTGACTAACCAAAACCTGGTCCTAACCTAGCCCCAAACTCCACCCCAACACACACCCCACCTTAACAACCCAACCAACCACCTAACCTAACCCAAATCCTTAGCCCAAACTCTGCCCCAACACTAAACCCAAACCTAACAAACTCTTTCCCCGACTCTACTGTCCCTACTGCCCACCTGTCAATCATCCTCTCCCCCCTAAACAATAACACGGCATGGAGGAAGGCTCCAGTGGGGATAAACAAGACCGTAATCCCGCTTCTCTCGCCACTACCCTCCCGTGTCTTCGGTGTAAACTGTAGGTGCTTCGCTAATACAATTAAGGAACTGGTGGACGTACGTCGCGCTCCATCTTTAAAACATGTTTGTTGCTTTTGGTGGAGAAAAGGGTGGACAAATTAATAAAAGCATGCAACGCTCTTAAAAGTTTGCTTGATTTAAAAATAGATAGGAAACAGGCCATCTGTGTCTTAGCATAGTGGAGCTCGGAGGATTAAATCCAGATTATGGCTGAAGCACACAACGTAGTGTGTGTGTGTGTGTGTGTGTGATTGTGTGTGTTTGTTGCCTGTCATCAGTGTGTCCTTGGCTGCATAGACCAGCAGCAGGTTAGCTAGAGAGCTATAACCGCCAGATTGGACGAGCTAAAAGGGAACCGGAACGGAGCAAACGCATACGAATCTATCTTTCCTCGCAGGCTAAAGCGCTCCAAAAAGTCGCCATGGCTTTCTTGATCAAGAGTATGATCGGGAACCCCCTGTCAGGTATGGGCCTCGGCGGCGGAGGCGACAAGGAGGAAGAGGCCACCCCATCGGATCCGGCCAAAGCGGCGGGGATGACCCGCGAGGAGTACGAGGAGTACCAGAAACAGTTGGTGGAGGAGAAGTAAGTAAACACAGACGCTCCTCCATGTTGGATTCACAGAAGGTGACCTCCTGTACTGACCTTAATGTGGTTGGTTTTCTGTTTTGAATCTACTACCTCACTCTGATGTGAATAAATGTTGTATTTTTATCTTGAATGGGACATCCTATATACCAGGGGTCGGGAACCTTTTTTGCTAAGAGAGCCAAGAAAGCCACATATTTTAAAACGTATTTCCGTGAGAGCCATGTACAACTAACAACAACTGACAATACAACTAAATGTGTGCATTATTAAGCATGACCAACAATTTTAGATTATAATAAGTCTCTGAATTTAGTCTTTTTAATAATGTTGTTATATTGAAGCTAACCAATAATAAATACTGTGAAATACTTCTTACCATTAATGTGACTTCTGTGCTTGCGGTAGAACATGGATGGATGGATTAAAGTGCATAAAGATGTTTTATATTTTGAATGTTATTTTTACCACTGTGATTTCTGTCAAATAAAATTACAACAGAAAAAATATTATTGTGTTGAAGTCAGAGAGCCAGATGCAACCACCAGAAGAGCCACATCTGGCTCCCGAGCCATAGGTTCCCTACCCCTGCTATATACTGTAGTAGCGTCATATTTGTTGCATTCTAATACAGGTTCTGCACTGACACTGCACATAGCTCAATAATCTGCCCCCAATCTGGGCGTCATGTCCAAACAGAAAAATAACATATTCATATCTGATATACTTACATACTGTATATTATAAATAAATATTACCATAGAAGCATGTCCTCTATGAAAAATGGCAGCATTTTTTGCATTAGTATTTAAAAAAACGACGTGTTCGTGAGGAGGCGGAGGGGATTTTGCAGCATGAAGCCGGAATTACATAACAAGCTTTATCGGCCTCTCTTGTTTGGTAAAATGCTTCTTGTGTATTTTTAATACATATTTACAACATTACACCAAGCTAAATTAAAAATAAGGAATATCTATGTAAAAAAAAAGTAATCATATCACAGTTGATAAGTGAATCATAAGAAACACAGCCAGTGTGTTAAAAGTAAGTCGGGTTGATTTCCAGTTTGCTCCTC
The DNA here is from genome assembly GCF_027744805.1 of Dunckerocampus dactyliophorus. NCBI lineage: Eukaryota > Metazoa > Chordata > Actinopteri > Syngnathiformes > Syngnathidae > Dunckerocampus > Dunckerocampus dactyliophorus. The sequence continues at coordinate 17,783,270 of NC_072835.1, read as the reverse complement.
CCAGTCTGGTCTGATAATCCCAAACTTGAATTAGCTGAGGGAGAAAGTACTCACCTGAAAGAAAGAACTGCTTTCAACTTGTGATCGCAGATGTTTTTAACCCTTTATAGGGCACTAAATTAAATACTTTTTAAATTGTGTGAAAGCATTAGCATAGGTTTTTTGTGCCTTTTAAATAATATTATTTGAATATTTCATTTTAAACAATTCATAATAAATCTGAACCTTAATAGATATTACATTTATGAGGATGCAGTCAAAGCTAGCAGTATTTTTAAAAAATTGTGTAGGTCAATCCAGTTCAATGTTTTTTTTGGATTACTATGCAGCATATATTGTACTGTATGTACTGTATGTACTTTTCATTGTACAGCGACAGGGTGCTAATGCACTGCCAAACTCCAGACTTACAGGTTTTCTATGTGTTTTCCAGTGAAGTACTGTACTGTACAATGAATCACTTCATTGATTCATTGATGTGCTGTGTTCAGGATGGAGAGAGATGCTGATTTTTTGCACAAGAAGGCTGAGAGGGCGACGCTGAGGGTGTGCCTTAGGGAAAAGTACAGGCTGCCTAAGGTAAACACACTCATGTCCGCTACATCGTAGCTCACACTACCCTAAGTACATATGTTCATGTTGCACAAAATGTTTTTTTTTTTTTTTTTATGATGCGAGGCGAACGCAGAATCTATATAATGTTATTTTGAAATCGAATGTTTCCTCAAAACAAAAACTGAATTGTTTTTAGCATTATTGCCATCTAATCATATTAGCTTCCAAATGCTGGAAACTTTTATTTAATCTTGTGATTGATAATGCAAGAATTTGAATGTATTATTATGTGAATCCATTGGTTCTATCAGAAATTTACATTAGGACTAACACCGTATATAATTAATGAATTATATCATCATACATCATTATTAATTATAAGGCTTTTTTATTTATTATATCAATTGATAATCGATCAATAATTTGTAGGTACAGATATCGCAATAAATAAATATTACAAAATGCATAAAAATACAGTGTTACCTCAATTTTGTTGTTTAAATGTATTTCAAAAGGTCTGCCGTAAAACAAAACGTACAAAAAACGAGGGAATTTTTCCCATATGAAATTATGCAAAGCCAATTAATCCATTCCAGCAAAAATATGAACAAAAAGCATGTTATAGATCATCATTTTTACATGCAGAAAACAATGCAAATGCAAAATGGTAATAAATGACAATCGGATGGAACTTACTGTTGATGCAGAGATCAAATTCAATAGTGTTTCTCACCTTCTTTATCAAATTTCTGGCACTCGCAACTTTGTTTGGCCCCATGGCGGGTTGCTCAGCAGCCACACTCAATAAAAAAATGTGTGGACAGTGAGTCCAAAGGGTGCTTTTGTTTGAGCACTTGATATCGCGGAACGATACAGTAGAGGGCAAACGGGCTTGTTTGTTATGTGCAATATTTTACAAAAAATGAGACAGTGTATAAAAAATTTCGATGAAAACCGAATCATACAAAAACTGAGGTTCCACTATAATACAAATAATATACAATATAAACAATATTGGGGGTTTTCCAAGTGTGGTACAGTCAGCCTCTCCTCAGAGAACACAATACTCCATTAAAAACTGATTTTCTGTTTAAAAACTTTTTAACGTAAAGCCTAGGTCACAACTGAATGTACAATTTTTTGCGATCCCCAAATCGCTGCGTTTTTTTTCCCGTGGAGAACGTAGTTGTGGTGACCATGAAGGAGTAAGATCTCGACACGAACGGAGGACGTACAAAATGCCTGAACATGCGGTCGCCGCACTAATTACGCTCGTGGGGTGCACGTGTGGCGCACAACACACATAGGAGTTCGCAAGCGTGACGTACGAAAAAACTGACATTTTGCCCAAACCTGACACCAGCAAAACACACGAAAGACACACGTTGGCTGTACGGACGACGCACGAAGACATACGAAGTGCGTAAGTTTGTCTTGCAACCGGAAAAAAACATAAGCGCCCGTAGCGTTTTTTTGACATGACAAAGAACCACTGCGGCCGATCTGAGGCCAGTCTACAGCTTGAAAATCAGCACATCACACCTTTTTTTGCACGTCGACCGGCCGCAGGAGCCCGTACGGCCAATCGTGACCTAGGCTTAACTGAAGTTAATTGGAGGTGAAGTTGGTTTTTATTTATTTTTCTCAAGCTGCTGCACACGTACATTGTACCATGTAGGTTATGGTAGACTATCAGGTAGCTTTGCAGTGATTCCAAGAGGTGGTGCAGAGCACGTCACCAGATTAGACTGGAAGGTGTTGACCCAGGTGACCCACAAGGAGTCTTATCAAGCCAAAAATCCACTGAGCAGGTGTCCCGGGATCACTTGGCCGTGTGACCACACAGCTTCTACTTCACTGCGTAGCGTTTTGGTTTTCTTTCAAAAAGGGACAATTCGAGAATAGTCGGTAGCCATGGAAGGAGCGCAAAAGGTATGTTGTCCTTTCAATCCTATCAATCCATCTTTTTTTCCTGCTTGTAGTGAACCATTTCAGTTTAGGACAAAAGGTTGCGTGGTCGTTAAAAAGCGTGATTTCAATTCATCTTTAGTGACCTTGGCTGTGGAGAGTGACAGTGCTGCTATTGTGGGATAAAACTATGTCTGCCTCTGCTTTTCTCTGAGTGTCTTTTCAAGCAAAGTGTATGTATAAATGTAATTATCCTGCTGTAATGATGTTTACATTGTATGCAAAACCACAAAAGCAATGTGTCTTTATTTGAGGTGACATTTTTAAATAGATTGGCACCATTGGAACAATAGCCAACTTGTGGGCGAGAGTGCATTGAAGAGATAAATATTTGCTTTCACAGAATAACCGCATGGAAACAGGAAGTTGTTGTTTCCCTAATGGCATTAACATCTCGTGCAAGGTTATCTTTAGACCGCGGCTGCTGATAATCCCGCTGATTGAACGTTAAAGTTGTCACATTACGCGACTGAGCCCATGCATGCAGGTATTTACCAATGAGATGTGAAATATAAAAACATCCTGCCGCACCCTAATGAGGATAAGCGGCATAGAAAACGGATGGATGGATATGTTTATTTGCTGTCTCGTCTTACCTTGCCTCACAGACAGCATCCGCACATTTACCCAGGACTGCTCCAAAAGCTAATTAGTTTTCCTTGGCTCGTGCTCCACCGCTCCGCAAAATTTTGTGAAAATGGGTTATGTCGTTTTTGTGTAGTCCTGCTAACGAAACAAACTGTAAACCTAAAATCGTAGGTACAAATCAGGAGAAGGAAGCCACTCTGGGGTGCCCAAACCTCTGCCAAGGCCCAGCAGTCCTAGCTTGGATGAACACATGTAGCATAACCTCAGCAATTAGCTCAAATCTGTGCCAAAATTGTAGAATTAGCGCAGACCTCCGTCAAGGCTAAACAATCACCAGCACCAAACTGAAAAGCTTCACAATTACCCACCGCACAATATGTCTCTATATGATTAGAAAAGTGAAAGGCAATCATGTAAAGGCACTTTTATACAGATCTGCACCAAATTTAAGAGAAATTACGGAAAATATCGGAAATCTTTCAATACTAAAAAAAACGTTTTTTGTTTTTTTTCCGCTATACGTTACACAAATTTCCAAGAAAATTGGTGACATAGTTTTTTGTGCAATCCGCTAACAAACCAGGAAAGAACAGCAAAAAAACAACTTCTTTTGGTGGAAGGAAACTAGAATGACAGTCAGCAGAGGAGAGACCTCCACCAAGGCCTGCTAGCATCATTCACTGAGAAACTATGGAAAATATCGAAAATCTTTCCATGTTAAAAAAAAGTGACAAAAAATTATTTTAATCACCTCACATTAAACAAAGGTTCAAGAAAATTGGATGCGGTGTAATCTGATAACAAATCAAAAAAGGACAATAAAAAGCAACTTCTTTGGTGGACGTAACAAGAATGGTAGTCAGGAGAAAATTGCTAAATTGTATCTACTTACATTTTTTAAAAATAAAATGTAAATGTTATAAAATATTTATTTTGATTATGTATGTATTATCAAGTATTAATATTTTTAATAAATTCATTAATATATTCATTCAATAATAACTTATTCAATTTACAATTAAATAAATGTATTATTAATACACAATAAATAATAATAAAAACATAGAATTATTTATTAAAAAATACATAAATAAATAAATAAAATCCTTCACAAATACTCACCTTCTGCCTGCCACTAAATACTGCCATTGAAATGTACGCATTATGTACCCATAACTTAAGAAAATACCGGAAATGTTGTAACGATAACAAAACCGCACCTTTTTTCCAATCCATAAAAAGAATTTCATGTTTTTTTTCTGGACCCATGCCACAACCCTCCAGAAAGTTTGGTGAAAAATGGTCGAGTAGCACTAAATTGTACACCAAAATACTCACGTACATCTGCATATGTCTCTACATTTGACATTAAAAGATCAGGAATGTCGCAATGTTGACAAAACAAACCAGAAAGACGTATCTTTTTTTGGAACCGCGCAAAAATGTCACCAACTTTTTCTGGCCTCATGATGCACCCCTCTATGAAGTTTCGTAGTTCAGTTCAGTAAAAACATGCAATAAAAACAGCAATAAAAACATGCCCTGCCTGGTGGGGATAACTAGAAAGGCACTCAGTAGAGTGAAAACCTTTGCCAAGGCCGACTGATTCATGCACTGAGAAAAACAGAAAACTGTAAAGATTATTTTTGTGTAATCCTACTAGCTAACTAACTGACGCATGGCAACAAAAACAGGACCTCCTTGGAGGAGGTAATCACATTACTTACAGTAAAGGGCAGTTATTCATACTCAAAAATAGAGCCTGAGGGTTTTGGTTCCTTACTCCCTGCAGAGCGAGCAGGATGAGAACATGATCGAGATGGCCGGCGACGACGTGGACGTGCCCGAGGAGCTGCTCAAGATGGTGGACGAGGACGCCACGGAAGAGGAGGGCAAGGACTCCATCATGGGCCAGATTCAGAACTTACAGAACATGGACATGGACCAGCTGAAGGAGAAGGCGTCGGCCACCGTTACCGAGCTCAAGAGCAAAGCCGAGGAGAAGTGCGCCATCATGTGAGGGAGCGACCAGGAAGAAGACAGAGACGACCAAGACAGACGACGCTTATGAGTCGAACTACAGTACATTGCTGCGCAAAAGCCACCATTAAATTTGTTTCGGTTTGTTTAATTAGCAGACTACTTCCTGGTTCATGGAGGATGACAAGATAACACCATTAAGCATACAAATGGTGAAAATATGTATGTACTGCACCTTTATCCAGATTGTCATCAGAATCTAATAGCTTCTCACTTAGCCCAGTCGCCAACCCGCTGTTCAGTTTCATGTTATTTTGTGTGTCTTTAGCGTAATCCTGCTAACTGTATGTGTCCTACTCTTTACCGTAATGTTACTGTTCCAACACGGACGCTGAGGTCATTAAAACAACCAAACTGGTGGTGGTCGAGACTTTTGCACAGTACTTCATTTTAAGCATTAAAAATGCTCGTCTTATGTTGAATTGTCACATGATCGTGACCAGTGTTCCCTGTTTCATTCATTACGATGGAAGACTTTAAAATACAAAATACACTCACTCCAAAAACATTTTGAAAAGTATTTTTTTTCCCTCACATTCACATCCCTTTTTTTGGTTACAAATTCATTTAAACTTTAAAATAGAAAACCCACCCTCACCAAAAAATATTAATTTTTAAAAATACCCCATTCACATCCCTTCTTTTGGTCACAAAACTAAACTTATTTCTGTCACAAATGAGCTAATTTACAGTCTACTTAAAATAATTTGTTTACAGTGAAATATGTAAAGATGCTACAGAAATATACAGTACATATAATTTGTTGGAGTGTTTTGACTTCCCTTTTTGGTGGTTCAATGGTTATGCTAGATTTCTTTTGTATGTTGTGTTGAAATTCTTTATAGGATGTTTATAGAGATCGTTTCTATTGTCGACGCAAAACATGCGCATGCTAAAACCCTCACATGTTGATTTAAACTACATACAAGTCATGAAATCTGCTCATTTGCAGGACTGCACAATGTGAAATCAATAATGTACATACAGTTGTAAGACTTGTTGGAAATAAAGATGTGTATTATACTGTGTTTGCGCAACGGAAGGATGGTCGATCATATGTTTGCATTCAACACGGCACGAATGCATTTGAAATCGTTAATTGGATTTTTAAACACACTCACGCAGGGGTCAGACATTATTCTTCTATTTAATGAAAAATGACCACAAAATACACTCTTTCAGTGAAGATCTGCTTTGTAAATAAAGCGCACTTTAAATGTTGCCAGTCATAAAATAAAACACAAATAGCTCACCTCTCCTTTCTTTCTGTCCAAGTAGCTCTAATAGAGATGAAAGTTGGAGACCCCTGCATTAAAGACTATCAAATAAGTGTGATTAATCCTGGAAACATGGTGGAGAGGGAAGGAAGAAGCAGGTCTTAATTTAATTGGGCATTATCCAAACACTTGTCAATGGGGAGGGGGGGCGATTAGGGCTGCCTGACATGGACTGGAGGGGAAGTGGTGATGGGGGGTGGGCTCTTCAACACGGTCAACAGTTAAGAGTTTCACATGAGCCCAAGTTTGAGCAGGCTGTGGATTTGCAGACTGAAGATTAACATCTAATAGGATCACACAGGCCCCTCCCACTATCTCTCTATATGTGTGCACCAGTTTGACCGCTTGTATGACTGCTGTTTGGATGAATTCAGTGTAAAAGAACACCTGCTGCATGAACTAAAGCTGAATAGCGAGACATTTTGGATCATTTTATGTATCTGACTTTGCAGGAACATCATGGGAAAGGCCCTGTTCTGTTCCCCAGTGCTGAAATTCCTGATCAAGTGAGGCTGTGGTGAACATGCCTGCCTACCGTCTGAGCGCAGACTAAGTTAGATCGTGGCACCTGCAAGTTTCTGTTTGTCAACATTTATTATACACCATGACTTTCTACAGCCCATGTAATGTCTTCATCATTATTGCTAATTGGACAGTAAAATACATACATGTAGAAACGTCATACGGAAGGCTTGCGTGAGCTGGAAGGTGCTTGTCACTGCCGTTCCTCCGTAAAGGAAAATGACTATCTACTAGGTAGGAGAAAGGCAAATGCATTCAGAATATTTTCATGCTCTGCTGAATGCATTTGACTGCCAAGATTTGCCAAGGCTTTTTGAGACTTTTGCAACAAAGTGTCAGAACTTTTCCTGGAGAAGGAAAGGCTGCATGTACTTCATATACAGACAAAAGGTAAGAACACAAATGTTGTCCAGTTAATAATAAAAAATTTAAAAAAAACGGACTAAGAAGTATTTGAAAACAATTTGATGACTTCTTTATTTTTTTAAGTGAATTATTCTTATGTTTTTCTTGTTATATCCTCTTCATGAGCAACCTGTACTAACATAAAAAAACAAAAAGACTCAGTGCCTTACTACCATGAACCTCACTGCTAATGCTGAACTAGTCACTCTGAATCTTAATTCTTCATCTTTGCAAGGTATTTAGGACAACTGTGCACTTCCAGCTCTGTGGGAAGAGTTTAGGGAAAGCCCTTTGTTCTTCCCATTGCACAAAGCAAGGCCCTTAAAGGCATGCTAGTCACTGTCAATCGTAATTCTGTATCTTAGCAAGACATTGTAGATTATTTATGCTTCTAACTTTGCAGCAACACTTTAAGAAAGGGCTTTTTTCGCTCCCCAGTGTACATGACAAGGTCCGTTCTAGCTTCGATGGCGTCAACTTCTCACTACCCCTTGAAATTTGTTTTATTTTTAAACAATTTCTGTTCTAATTTACTTTTATACCTTCCAATTAACCCTAGGGCTAAGGCCCGGCAGGGAACTCGCCGCCTCCTTACTCACTTTGGTTTTATCCACTCCATGTGAGCAGTATGTGGGGCGCCCCTGTGACACACATACCCTGACCTGATGAGCAAACGAGCTCTGAACACAAATAAACGTGAATCTTTTTCCCCTCATCCTTGTGGCACCCGCTAGAGCAGGGGTCGCCAACCCATGGATTGTGATCGCCATTCAATCTTTGGGATGATACCAAGAACATTTGAAAATTATGCATTGTCACATCCTGGAGAATGACCAACAGACATGAACCCTGATATGTTTTCCAGGCACGCGCCCAGTCCCCAAAACCCGGGGGTGCTGGCGCAGACCTCCAAACAAATCCTCAAGCTGACTGTTGTAACGCAGCAACACTCCCCTCTTCCCTCAACTACTATCGCCATCAAGCTGTGGTTCGCCACGCGCCGAACCCGACAAGGAGCCACCAAAGCAGGGTTGCCCAAAGTGCAGCTCAGGAGTCATCCGTGGCCCGTGGCTCATTTGTTATTGGCCAGAGGCACACTGCAGAACCAAAATATAAAAAAAAAAAATGCAAAAATGATTAAAAAAAAAAAAAGAACAAAAGGCACAATATCAAAATGCTGAAATATTGACATCAACAATCAATAATAAAATTGTCATTAAATATGGATCGCTTTTTTAAAACCTTTCTACCACATAATAAAGATATACAGTATATGAAAATAGCATGGGGGCTGTAGATCTTGCCTCGGTTCATGGCCAAATCCAGGGATTTTGGGCTCGAAAAAGTTGGTGAATGCCGTTGTAGCTAGCCACCACTTCCACTGTCTTAAAGAGGATGAGCTCAGTGTGGAAGAAGACCTATGAGATGATCTTGTCACCCTGGGGCTGTACACACGGAAAGGTTTTCAAGTCAAAACGGTAAAGTATTTAATTGTTTCAGGTTTTCATCTACTAGGAAACGGTGTTCTGGGTGCCCTGAAACGGTATTTTTTGACGATGGCTTCCAGAGTGGTAAAATCTGAAAAAGACGGCTTGATGCTGTGCAGACAAGCAAACCGCTACTGTCTGAAAACAATGATGTCACTGCCCCATCGCCGTCACGTGACCAGAAGTGACTAGCCGAGAAAATGTCTGAATACAGTCGCAAATTTTTTTTTCAACCAGTGAACAAAATACCAGGAATGTTTTCGTGTGGACAGGGCCTGAATCTTCCTAGTTCAATTTAGCAAGACATTTTGGACCATTGTATGCTTCCATGTTTGTGGGAATAGAATTTTGGGAGGGCCTTTTTTCTCTTCCTCAGTGCACAAACCACAGCGTATAAAGGAATGTACAGATGAGTTTAGCGTAGAAGAACACCTATTGGATGAACTAGTCAGCCTGAATCTTAATTCTTTACCATATCCAACTATTCCAACATTGTGGGAGCCGTTTGGGAAAGGCCAGCTTCTGTTCCCCAGGTCCAGAGTGTTTCTTGACATCTTAACAAGTCATTCTCAGTTACAATATAAAAGCAATGAATAAATAAAAGCAACACAAGGAAGTTTTGCACTTTGTGGTGTTAATTAGCATCTCTCTCTCTGCCCCCCTTCCTGCACCTCGAGTAGGCTGACAAAGGATGAGGTCACCTTGTGCAATTAGGAAAAGCTAAATAGTTTTAGTGGGTTTTAACTCTTTTGAGTCAAATAATGTAATCCCCTTAAGCGGGATTACCACACTGCTGTCAATCTTTGTTTGCTCCTAAGTGGTTATGGCTCAAATTTTGTTACTGAGTTGCCGGGGTTCACCTACGCCACACTTGTGGAGTGAAGAAACATACTTATTGATCAGAATGAATGAAACTGGTGCAGTAAAACCCGTTTCTCGTGCAACTAATGAGACACCAGTGCAGTTTGGCAACAATATTCGGACATTTTGATTAAATATTAAGCTGGCAATCCTGGCAGAAATCTTGTAATTATGATTTTGTTGTACCTTAATCTGGAAGACATAATCTTCCTCTCTTTTTTCACCCCTCCCTGACTGACATGACATCTGGAGGCGCGGAAAAGATGGTTTTAAGATTTATGTAAGTAGGTTTACACAGTGCTCTCTCGCTCTCTGTCTCTGCACTTGAAACGTAAAGGAGGGGGACATATTGCTTCCCCCTGTTAAGATCCAGGACGTCCCCCCTCTGTGACGTGCACAATGAGGAGCAGGTGGGAGGGCACGCATGGCAGATGGGGGGAGTCGGTAGTTTAAAAGCTGAGGATGCTCACGCAGCAAGACAATCTTTTGCGTGCAACATCTCCGTGATACACCGACCCATGTGGCTCATTGGACCGCCTTCCCAAAGGAGGAAGAGGATGATGATGGTGATGGATCAGCGACTGACCCCCTCTACGCGCACCGTGGTACACCAAGGACCGGCCGGAAACTCGGCCAAAGTGCACAGCATCGATGCCATCCTGGGTTTCAAGGAGGACCTCCTCTTCCATAAAGCGGGCGCATATTGCTGCCTGACAGACAAAGTTCGGGGCAAAGACGAGGACGCGAAGAAAAGCCACTTCTCAGAAAGTTTTGACGGTAATTGTTGTTTTTGTAACTTTATTTATTAAACATGTGTCTAATTTCTCTTCAAAAATGTCATATTAATACTTTTTAACAACTTTTTAATGAATAACTGTTTTTTTTTATTGCGCAGGGGTGTGTACTGTTAATGATGGTGGTGGTGACGCACCGCCCTGTCCGGACTCGCCAGACCGGGATGGCAAGCTATCAGACGACGAGAACCCCAAAAAGAAGCACCGTCGGAACCGGACCACCTTTACCACCTTCCAGTTGCACGAATTGGAGCGAGCCTTTGAGAAGTCCCACTACCCGGATGTGTACAGTCGAGAGGAGCTGGCCCTCAAAGTCAACCTGCCCGAGGTCCGAGTGCAGGTATGAAATTAAAAAAACAGCAGTTGTGCAAACTATCTCCTCATATTTTGTTCCTAAACTTTATTTAACAAACACTTAAAGCCCATCATCCAATTACAGCTAATTCATTTACTTGATCTTTAATAGGATCACGATTTGAAGTGGTCCATGTCATAAAGCTAATCATAAAAAACATAAACTATTACATTTTATGGAAGCTTGTACTTTTCTTCATCAGACTACAGTGGTGTTTTTAGTCAAACAAACATTTCTATGGGGTTAAAGTCCCTCAGCCAGCTACACCTAATTTGTTAGAGTTTGTTCTGTCATGATAATAAGAATAAAACATATAAACTAGTATTTTTAGGAGATTTTGCAGTGTTTCCAACACAAGAAGGGGGACAAATGTTTATCAAACACTTATTAAAAGTCCATTATTCAGTTAGATCTAATTAATTTAATTTTTTATAGGACCATTTTAAGTGGTATAATAATACTAAGACCAAACATACTGTACACTAGTGTGGTTTACATTTTTAGTAGAATTATTATTATTATTATTTTGAAACATTTTAGTTTTTAAGTTTTTAGGTAAGGAAACAGCAAAGAAAGACAGAATGAAGTCCATCATCCACCTACTGTAGTTAGTTTGATGATTTTTTAAAATGGGAACAAGTGGTTCTGTCATAATAATAAGCTAAAACATAGAAACTATTATTGCATTATTGGGGTTAACGTCCATCATCCAGCTATAGCTAATTCGTTTGTTTATTTCTTTAATCAGCACATAATTCGAAGTGGTTCTGTCAGAATACTAACATAAACATGCACTGTTTTTAGTCATTTCTGCTATTTTCCGTAACACTTTTTTTTTTTAAATCAAACAACACTTATATGGGAGTAAAGTCCATTATCTAGTTATAGCTAATTCATTTATTTTATGTTTTTTTTTTATTCTGCTATAATAATGATAAAACATACGATGGTATTGCTTTCAGTGGATTTCGCAATTTTTCTTGCAATGATAGTAAATGCTGTTTTTAACCAAACAGGTATATGGGGTTTAAGTGCATCAGTCAGTTACATAAAATGTATTTATTTAGGGACAGTCTTTCAAGTGTTTACATGTCATGGTACTTACAATTAAAACATTCTGTAAAGGAGTATTTTTCAGAAATAATAAACAATTCTGGAATTTAAAAAATACAAATATGTATAGTTAAATTATTATATATATTTGAATGTTGGGTTTCTGGATTATGAGCCTTTTTTTTTATTTAACAATATGTTTATGATTGTGGTTGCAGCGGTGTAAAAACTGCACTGCATCATACTGAGGGTTCTTTCTAATAGCTTGGTTGTCATTGCTACATGAGCGGCAAAATATTAAAAACATCTTTCTGTACACTGAAAAAACATACAGTTAAATTAAAAGAAATGAGCATTATTTCCTCTGATGAGGTTTTTGTATTGGATGTACAGTGTTGGGTTTAATTCCAAGTCCTCATCAAGTTGTGTTGACTGACCTCCTTGTCATCGGTCACAGGTTTGGTTCCAGAACAGGAGGGCCAAGTGGCGCCGACAAGAGAAGCTGGAAGTGAGTTCCATCAAGCTCCATGAAACCGCTGCCTCCTCTTTGCTCTCATTCAGCCGCCCACCCACCACGGGCCCTCTAGGCTCGGGCCTCCAGCTCGACCCCTGGTTGGCCTCCCCCCTCGCCACCTCCACCACCCTGCATTCCCTCCCGGGCTTCATGGATGCCACTCAGGGCTTGACCAGCGCTTACACCGCCTCACCTCCTCCCTCCATGCCGCCGTCCCTGCCCGCCTCCTTCCTCAACGCCCCCACATTGGGGCACACCCCCCACCTACCCCGGATGGGCTCCATTTGCCCGCCACAACCACCACCGCTACTACATCCTCCGCAGGCCTACCAGTGCTCGTCAGATCCGAGAAACTCCAGCATTGCCTCATTGAGGATGAAGGCCAAAGAACACATTCAGTCTATTGGCAAGACGTGGTGATGTTAAATGTCCAACATGCACCTGGATATACCTGCTGCATCTTTTTGGAAAACTGATGGGATTGTGCTATCTTGGACGGCGGACGCTGCTATGACACAAACTGTGACAGGCTTTTTATACATTTTTGTTCATTCAGTCTCACTCTTACCTGTTGCCAATTTCCTTTAGTGGTCACCATTATCTATTTATTTTACACTTGTACATGTAAAAAAAAAACATCCCTTTCTGCTGATCTAATGTGAATATTTTGTCAACACAATAAACTTTATATGTAAAACCAATACACCAATGGCTTGCCTGGCTCAAATTCATTCTGGGAACAATTTTTCCCCATAGTTCCCCATGTTCCCGGGACAAACTATGGCCATCATAATAAAATCACAATGACGTTAACCACTGTTGCATTAAAAACAACAACTCCGTCTTCAATGACAAAGCAATGAAGTGAAGCAGATGCGCCATATGCAGGTCATTTTAACACGGTTACTTGTTGCACAATTGTAAAGAGAACATAACCACTGTAACAACTATAAAACAATCGAGTTTAACGACTGACAACCAGTAACAATGCATAGCCTGAAGTCTACTTACGTCATGTAACTTTCGTTGTACAGCGTTCCCTCGCTCTATCGCAGTTCACCTTTCGAGGATTTGCAGTTTAGTGCTTCTTTTTTTTAATTTATTACAGCTTGTATGAACGCTGTTGCAGGCCGAGCCTTGCCCTTTAAGAAGAATTGCACTGTGGGAGTTGCGTGTCGCTCTTTACACTGCCCATTGTTTTCTGCATCCTGATTGGCTGTAGACCATTATCAATCAATCATCTTCCTGCCGCCCTGCGTGTCTCCTGTGTCATTGCTAGCTTCCTTGCTAGCTTGTAAATGAATCTTCGGTTTGAAGGAGGAGTAATGCAGCAATATGTTTTAACAAGGATACAAAAATGCTACAGTACAGCAGAACGGCGCCAGGACGAAAAGGCACGGTCACAGGAGAAAAACAAGCATGAGTGACTTAATAATTTCTTTTGTCCTACCTGTACGTTGTTCATTAAAATTCTTTGATAGTGTTTAAACAAGAGAGAAAATGTATAAAGTGTATGGTGAGGGGTTTTACAGCCTTAACATGCATAATCATTGTAAAAAAAAATGAAGTTGGCTACTTCACGGATTTCACATATTGCAGGCTATTTTGGGAACCTATCCCCCCGCGATAAACGAGGGAACACTGTATATTCTTTTTCTCTTGGAGAAGTTTTTTTATTTTGGTAGAAATGTTACAAAAACAAAGAAAAACCAAAACACAACCATTGTGAGGTCGCATGGTGCACATCTCACTTGACACCATTTGTTCAAATTCGGAAGTAGAAGCTCATTTTCCTCCAAATTTTGCTCCTATTCCAAATTGCAAGGCCTTTGGGGCACGGTTCCATTGTGTTTATATAGAAAACAGTCACACAACGCCCCCAAGTGGTGGCATGAAACAATATTGCAAATAAACACAAGGATTTGAGCAACCTAAATGGTAGAAAACAGGTGTTTGCAATTATTATAAGTTGTTGTAATGATCGCCGATATCCTAAGCATTCTTTCGGCTAACTTTAATTAACGTTTGGTGGCAATGTTTTAACAAATAAACACACAGAGGGTCTTTCTTACATACAGAAAGCAGCTTAAGCTCTTTCAGACTTCCTCTCTGGATTCTAAGAGAATGACTTGTTTCCTCCTCATTAACTCCCATAAACGTTATCCCATGGGCTCCCGGGATTAGAGGCGTAATAATGGGGTGAAAGTGGCTTGTAGCTCCTTTGTTCACCAATCAGCCGTGACCAAATGAGGGCTGAGGACACAACAGGAAACTTTCCTTTGGCATTAAAAGAAGAGGAGAGACGTGTGCAACCAACTTGTTGCAATTAGCACTGACTATTGTGTGGAAACCGAGTAGCGAGGCGACCAAGATGGCGGGCTGAGCAGCTGTGGCTCTCCGGAGCCTCAGACAGAAGTCTTAAATTTACGATAAAACAGCTGAATAAAACTCTCCAGCGAAAGGGAAGCACTACCCTGCAATTGTTGGTTACTCTGGCATTTGAGAAGAAGATGACAGTGTTTGCAAGAGATGTACCGGGACGTAAGTATGCTCTTTCACTTCCTTCCCTGAGACAGAGAGAAGAAAACTTCAAAGAAGAAAATTGTAATTATACCGTGCGAGTTGGCAATGCAAGCTGCTTTTGCAGAAAGATTCAGCAAGTTCAAAAAGAACTGCTGGGCATTGACCCATCCCTGCTTAACATATCCGCATTCACAAGGATAAGTCATCCAGATCTTGAAATTCAACTGGCCGACATGGCGGATAAAGATTTAAGGGTGCCCAAGTTCAAAAGCCTGACAGCGGATCTCAAAGAAGTTGCCCGTCAGAAGGCCACTTTCGTTAAAGAGCACAAATTTTGGCCTTGACTCAATAAAGGTTGGGAAACACTAATACAGTGGAACCTCGGTTAGCGTCCGCCCGGGTTCGAGTGTTTTTTGGTTCACGTCGAAAAATGTATGACAAAATTATTAACACACTGCGTGAGTCCAACTGTATTCTTAATGTATTTTTATCACAAACCATCCCTAGCTTCTAACAAAGAAGCTTAGCTTGTTAACAAAATGGCAACCGGAACCGGAAGTCAGCCATGTCTAAGATGTCCAAACACAAAACAGGTTTTTATATTTTTACAGGCATAAAAAGAATTCTAAATGCAAGTAGATGGTGTATGAAAGGGATAAACGAACATTTAAGGTTACTTTTACCTTCACTGAAGACGTGACCATTCCCAATGACACGACGTGGCAGCGAGACACCACACGGACACCATGCTTCTGTTTTGTCATGCGTTATTTACTGAATTCTATAGTGTTTCTCACCTTCTTTATCAAAATACTTGCCACTTTCTTTGGCTCCATTTTGGGTTGAGGTGAGAAACACTACTGAGTTCAAGAAATTAAATGTGATGCAATTAAAAGAGGCTTAAATAATTTACTGAAGCATAAACACAGAAAATAACGACAAAAAACATTACTTATCCAGTTCTTCCTAAAGTAAAAGAAATACAATGCACGGATCCATGCATCCATCCATTTTCTATACCACTTGTCCTCACTAGGGTCATGGGTATGCTGGAACCTCTCGGGCGAGGGCCGGGGTACACTCTGGACCGGTCAACAATTTAAGATCATTAATGGAATACACCCTAATAAGTTCCTGAAGAAAAAAAATAACCTTGGTTGACAATTGTAGTTTTTGTGCCCCAGTGTGTTTATTTTGGGAGGATATGAGGTGTTGGCCAAATGTATAGAGCCCATTCATTATTACAGATTTGTAATAGGCAACAATCTAAAAATATTTGTAATGTTCTTCTTTTGTTAGGAAAAAGTTGCATTCATAAGAGGAGATTCTTCAAAGAAAACCCAAATTTCTCTTAATTTCATTCATTGGACTAATGATTTAAAACTACTCAGCAAAACATTGAAAATTTTAAAAATGGACTTCAAATTGTTGTGTATCCTACTCTTGTCTATCCTACTGTGTGTGTGTTTCTACTCTCCAATTCGGTAACATTTGCATAAAATGCATTTTAAATGTTATCTTGAGCCTGCCAACTAAACTTACAGGGTTGACCATTATCACCATTAGCTGGTCTTTAAAGGCAAGTTTGAGCGGCCTCTAGTGGACGAAATTCGTTACTGTTACTGGACTATAATTTGTTTAACTAGACATCAGAAGCTGATTTTTCAAAAGGTGAAATTGTACGAAGGCAAAATGAAAGTGTTTTTAAAAATCTTACTGCATAAAATATTATCATTGAATATTAGACGGTTCATACAACCAGGTTTTTCTTTTACTATTGCCTATGTACCATATATTTAAACTAGGGCTGCTGTTAAAATATGAGACATTAACGCAGCTATTTTAAAACAGCGCCCTCTTTTGGACAAAAATTCTAATTACCTCAACTTGAACGTGGAGTGCAGTAATGTCATGAAACATTTTACCAACAGGTTATGATTGAAAAGACATGGGAAACGAAGTCAGCATATTTTGCATTTAACCCTCACTACTTTGTTTAGTTATATGCAACAGAAAAACAGTAGCAGTCTGAATTTAAAGCAATAAAGTTGGTGAAACAACATAAAAAAACACAAATGTATATTTCTATTGGTTTTAACCAAGTAGCCATGCGTAACGAAAGTTTAAATACTTCATAATTCACATGGAGTCCCTTTCTTGCAGTGGAATGTCCAGAATATGCAGGTCTGACATCTACAATGATGTGACAAAAAGGAAGAAGATCAATGTTGGCATATAATTACTATGTAACAGCCACCAGTACTTTAAAAGCATAAAATGTGAAAAGGTGAAAAAACCTGCAAAACTGACCTCTCTGTGATCACTTTGTCGGTTGCTGTGTTACGTTACAATGTGGAATGATCATTTTTGGGCACTTGTGTAAAACTTGATAAAGATCTGAGTGTCCAGGTGTTCCTCCAGAGGATATGAGGTAGTGGTGGCTGTTGGATTCAAGTCTTGGGGACCTCTTTCCCATTAAATGCCCTGGAAACAGGGTTGGAAACAGTGTCAACTACCCTGGCATGAATATCAGTCTGGTTGGTGTTTATGGGAATAAGGACAACAAATTAAAATCCCACTCCTGGAAGGTTAGTTTTCCAATGAACACATCCTTGCTATTAAATTGCATTGACCATTTTATGCTGCCCTGATAATATCCCTTTTACAAAAAGTGTATCCGCCATCTATCTCTTAGCACCTGCAACTAATTAAATTCTACTGAACATTCAAGGTGGCTATATTCCGGTTAAGCAAAGTTACGTTAAACTGGCCCTTTACTCTGCATGACATCAACAGTAAAAAAGTGACGTTTTTCTTACCAACTGCCCAATGCCTGCCACATGCATCCATCTTTCCAAGATGAGCAGCGGGACTCTCACAGCAATCCAAAGTCAGAATGATTAAAACCAGCCACACTGTCCTGCAGGTCCACAAATACTGCACTCTGGCCATGTTCAGTAAATGTCACATCTACGCCGTTGCATCTTAATCCGTGCAGTTAATCAGCTTGATCTGTGGAAAAATGTCCACCATGATTTGTTTTGGTGGTGAAGAGGAAGCTGCAGTTGTGGACTTTTATGAAAGATTGACTTTAGACGCCCCTCCTGAAACAGCCCATGAGAGATTTTGTTTTAAAGTGACGTGCTACGAAGTACCCGTTACAAGTTTTACAAATTGTTTCTGGTTGAAATCTTAACACGTCCAAGAAAACAGGCCTCTAATTATTCGCTTACTTAATCAATAGTTCATTAAAATGCTTGATCAGGCGAAACTAAACTTTTGCCGCCACTAAACACTCTGCAAATGATGATAAATAAAACTCATTCTGAGGATCTCTTTCCTCCATACTTGTACATTTACCATAACACAAGATGGCGATATTGAGCAACTTCAGGGGCCTTCAATGTTTGTTTTTTTTTTGCTGAGGATCATTTGACCAAAGATGCTACACATGCTTTTGTTAATATTTACAAGACAGGTCAGGTCAATATCATTACATAACACAATGTGCAACTATTATGACTGGAAAGGAACAATAGAATGAATGTGTGACTGCGATGACTACATCAAGGATTTAGTTGGGATACGCCATTATTATTTTTTTCAAGCCGCAACGATGACTTCCTGCTTCTCAAGACTGATAATTTTTTATATCTATTTATAAAATGTATATATAAATGTAAATGGTGCACACCTGGGGGTAACAACGACTCAAACAAAGTTGGATTTGGCAAACTGTACCTGTAGGTTTGTCCTAACCAAATATCATCACATCTACTATTAAGAAAACTAAACAGCATTAAAAAACAGCAGCGGCTCGGACGTACAAACCATGGCTCGGAGTGGTGTGCTGGCCAACGGGGGCTGGTGTCTTTGGACAGCCCAGTGATGGGAGCGGGCCCTGGACCTTTCTTTGCGGCTGGCTTTAAGGGCAGCTTCTCAACAACGTTGAGGTGCAACATTTAAGCAATGCTGTACTGCAACGTTGAAACAACCTTGTTATCCTTATTCCGCCGTTTTTTGAAGCCTAACTCTTTCATTTTTCAAACGCTTCAAACCGTTCAAGCATCAAATCGTTCAGCTCATTCAGGAATAGCGTGCGGCCATTTTAGTTTTTTCAAAAAAGTTCCAGATTTTCCACAATTCCCCATTTTTGTGGGCTTTTTTTGGAAGATTCCCTCGGGTTCCCCTCCTTAGCTGTCTGTCACTCCTAAGCTGCAGGTAGTGATGTGTTGACAGCGAACGAATTGGCTCTTAGAGCCGGAGCTTTGAAATGAACTACAAGAGCCAGTTTGTGTCGTTGAGAGCTGATTGGGATTTGATTGGGAGCCGATTACTTTTCCTCGTGTTTTTTACTGTTAAAGGCAAAACCTCCACCATTTGGTGGTTAGGGTTATCATTTAGGATGCTATCATGCAGTTAGCATTTTAGCATTGCTAGCATGCAAACATTAGCATAGTAGAATTTTTATATAACCTATATAAACACTTAGAACTATTATGCTACACATGTTAACCAATAAAGGGCCAATAAAGGCATCTGAAGGGCTTTTCAAAGGGATGCTGCACTCTTGTAATTGCTGAGCAGACGGCAAGCTACCAGGAAACCATTAACCTACCTGGAGTGGCCAGAAGAAGGTGTTCAGTGCTCAAAGACAAGGCCATGGCCGGGAAGGCTGAAAGCCCACCGCTTCTGAACAAGAGTTCATCAAGACTATGTCAAGAAATATCTGAAGACAGATTTTTCACAGGTTTTATGGAGTGATGAAATGAGTGACATTTGACAGATCAGACTGATGGATCAATGACGAGCACAGAACTCCACTTTTAATCACACACCAAGAATTTTGAGGTGGGGTACTGGTGTGGGCTGGTATTATATAATTAAAGATGAAGATATGTAAACAATTGTGCGCACATGGATATTTTCCTGGGAAAGCCAAAACATCATTTTTACTTCAGTAAATACTGTGGTTAAAGATATTTGATATTTGGATAGACCGAAAGACCAACACTGTGTATGACCAAAGCAAAACTAGGTACAGGTACAGTATTTTGTCAATTTTCTTCTCAGAGTTATGACTTTATGTCCATAATGACTTAATAATAACTTTTTACGTAACCTAATTTTCCAAAAATTATTACTTTATTTAGTTTTGTTTGTTTCTCAGAATATAATGACTTTTAAAAAATAATGTCTTTTATCTTTAATATTTCAATTGTATGCTATTAAAATGACATTATTTTCCCTCATAAAATTAGGATTTTATTCTCGTAAAATTGCGACTTTTTCTTGTTAGATTACGACTTTTTTCTCTTAAGACCGTGACTCATGTAGTGTTCTGGTCACAAGGCGTCAGTAATGTTACATTGATGAGACATTAACGTAACACTGCATGGAGTCAATCATGTCATATCGAACATGACATGGTTGACTCCATGCAGTGTTACGGCAAAAACAAATCCAAAGTTTTTGCCTTGTTACTTTGCCCATCTTCCCCCACTCTGATTGAAACACTTTCTTAAGTTTAGTATAAATACATTGGAGCATACTAATAATTAAAGTGCCGGCCGTCTCTTATGTCCCTGCAGTGACCCAGTAGCCTGTGCATTAAGGTGTGAACAAAGAATAATAGGAGTGTAAAGGTGATTGTACAGTAGGGGTGTTACTTCATATCTATATGGCTCTAATAAAGTATAAAAAAACACATTTGTAAAGTCATAACCAGGTTTTCTATGCTCTAACTACGAAAATCTTCATTTTATTAATGCTGAATCCTACTTTGCGGAAATTCACTTATTGCAGTCGGGTCTGGAACCAATGGACAGCAATAAATGAGGGACGACTGTATTTGTATTATACTGTTGTGTTTTTTCACCATTCGCTGGGGGTCATTGAAGGTAACACCCGCGAATAGCTTGGCTCAAATGGACACCTTGGTGCAGATATAGGTCTATAGTTCTATTTGTGGAAGACAAACGATGAATAGCATGACATCAGATTGCTCGTCATGTTTGGTCCAAGAGCAAAACATGCTCTCCTCATGCAATACATTTGGAAAATTCATTGAAAGATAGCACAGTAGCGCCTCATCCTTTCTGTCTACTTGCATCAAGGGAAACATGACGTCAGATAACTGTCAGTGGGGGAGGGGAGCTCGCTTTGCTCTCCTCCCTGCGCAGAATGTGACACACCGTCGATTTGCAGGAAGCACCACTTGGGCCTTTTAACACATTTTCATGCGCACATCATTCCTGCCTTTTCTAGGTTTGTGTCGACTAATGAACAAATCCATCATGGCCCTCACACAATCAAAGGCTGTGAGGTGTGTCAAGAGATGGTAGCTGATCAAGTGAGAGATAGTCTTCCCTACACGCTGCCAGGTAGGTTAGCATCTTATAGGTTATGGTTGGTAGCTTCCCCATGCTTCTGAAATATCACCAGAGACTGCTGCAATTTCGATTAACGGCTGTTTCTTTCACGCCTGAATTGACTGTCACAAAGGCATTTCAGGTATTTATTTTGTGTTTTAGACAGAGACTCGTTGCATATAATGGTACGACTGTATTCATGTAATGCACCTTCAAGTACTCAAACATCATGTACGCCACATAAGCTCCAATTCATCGTAACAGGACACAATGCTAAACACCTATAACATGAAAATACTGCACGCATTGACACCCTTTTTAGTTGTCCCCCTGTTCATTTCTTCCACTCTGTCTCCCCCACCTCCATCTGTCTCCCTCTCTCTCTTCATCCTTTGCAGCAGCTGCTGCTCCAGAGCCAGAGTGGAGAGTCCCTTCACCACCACCACCAACACCCCCTTCACCGACAGAGACAAAAGGCCTGATTCGCCTGCTGAACACAGCCCCCCCTTTTTTACCCCTTTTCTATCCGTCCCTTCATGAATGTCCATGAAGGTGGCGGTGGCAGCAGTGGGGGCCAAAGGCGGAAAGGAGGCCTGGACTGGGAGTGAATCAGTGAAGGAGAGTGGGAGGCGGGGGCGGGGAAGGAGGAGGAAGATGGAGGCTGGAATAGCCGGGGCACAGTAAGAAGGCAGGTGCTGAGGCCTCGACAGGAGGACATCTCTTTTTTTTTTATCTTGAATGTCTCTCAATGATGGATCTGCCTGGGTATGCAAATTATCCTTATATGTTTATATGCATGGATGTGCATGTTTACGTGTATGCATGAATCTGTGCGGGCACAAGAATAGGGATGTTTGGGAGAAATCTCAGGGAGGGAGATGCATTGATACCATGCATTGAAGCAACATTGGCATTTGGTATCCAATACATGACCTGCATGAGGATATAGCATTGGGGGCTTCAGATTAAAAAGTTATCCAATTTAATTTCATCCCATGAAAGCTTTATGCTTTATGTCTTTAGTCCAAAATCCAGACTTGCTGTCATCACCCTTTATCGCTTGCATAGTTGTCCACTAACCTCATTTTTAAGGAATCAAGAAACCTTCTTTATATCCTTCTTTTAATCACCCCTTTTAAACTAATGTAAAGTGTTTCCTGGGAGTTCAGTCTGTGTGCTTCTGAGGCCGCAGTGCAGCATGGGGTTTTATGTCGGCGGACCAAAACTAGCTGAAACCAGTTTGAGGCAGATGGAGGGGCTGATGGGAACAATGCTGTCTCTGTGCTCCACTGAGGTATAAGCAGTATTACACTCTAACTCCATGGCGGCCCCTCGGATCTTGGCCATCGGCTACAGAGGCATGGGCATCGTCAACGGCAAGCTCTGCTGCAATGACTCGCAGCAAAGGGAGCAGGGAGATTTGGGAAGGGACAAAGTGGGGTGGGGGTGGCTGCCTGGAAGTCTGTGAATCTGCAGCCCACACACACACGCACAGGAGCATGATCTATGTGTCTTATTTGTATGTCTGTGTGCTGCTAGTGCTTCAGAGAATGACAAAAGAGGACCACCAGCACTTAGCACAACGTCGGATGTAACCTGACCTTCAATTCTGGGCCTTTTGCGAAGAAGCTGATTTTTTTCTCTCCAGGCAGGGTGGGGTGGCATTGCTTTTTAAGGGTTTAGTAGTGTTGTGAACATGTTTGTTGTAGGATGGAAAAAAGGACAGGAGGAAGGTTCGACTAGTGGCTGGAGAGGGACGAGACAAGGAGAGAGGGTGAGGAGGGACAATACTCTTGCATGCTTCTTCGACTAATCTTCATTTTACTGACATGGTAGTATTCTAAATGTGTTGCTGTTGGGTGGAGTGATGCATGTTTATGATTGGTGTTTTGGCATGGGATTCGCATGGATTATTTTTTATATTTGTGAGTATTTGACATTGATTTTCAGTATCAGATAGATCTGGCTAACTGCTTTTCCAGGCCTTTTTCTGTCTGACTGCAGCAGTAGCAGCCATTTTCACCTCCTTTCATCAGTCATCTGCCCTTTTCCCTCCATAGCGTCGCCACCCCCACACTCTCTTCCCTTCCATATACACAGAAATCCCCCATCATTTGGACTAAGAAGTGCTGCTTAACTCAAATAAAGCAGAAGCCATATAAATCTGCGCATGCATGGTTACCAAAGCAGAACTGGTGTAGCGCCAACCAGGCTAGCCTCAAAGCAGTGCCTTTTGTCCCCAGCAACCATGATACATAAATGGTGCATATCATTCCTGTCACATTTCAATTGTTGTAGTGTTGTGCATAAAAGACACCAAACAGTATGCAATGACAATTGAAATGCAAAAGCATCAAGCATAACACATTTTGTCGCTGTCCAATGAAAAGCACAAATAAGAATACATAGAAGATAGTAAACTGTAGTAGTAACAATTATAAATTGGTATTATAATGAATGTTCATAGCGTAAAGTGGATGGGCATTCACAAAAACATCTCTGCAAAAGTTTTCATGATAAAATCCATGGCAATGAATTAGCGTTCATCTTCATCCAAAGATGAAGAAATCAGACATCAGCAAGGGAGCTTTTTTTCCATCCTGAAAATCAACATTGGCAAAAATATTTTTTTTCACGGAAAAAAAAGAAAGAAGTCTGCATATCATTACATATAGCTCAGCTATAGTGAAGTAGTGAAGATGCTTCAATTTACCCTATCATCATTTTTTATGCCACTTCAAGGTGACATCCTCATCGAAGCAGGGAAAGGAACATGGGCGATATGAAGACGCCAGACTTTGATGACCTCCTGGCAGCCTTCGACATCCCTGACATGGTGGATCCTAAAGCTGCAATTGAATCTGGCCACCAAGAAGATGACAAGGTCAAGCAAGCAAAGTGTGGCGTGTCTACAGCTGAAGATGAGGCCCACAATACCACGACGGGACAGGATGTTGGTGTCAGTGTCATCGTCAAGAATATTCGAAACATGGATACAAATCATCCAATTGGAAATCTTTCAGAGAAGGATGTGCTGCTCCAATCCCAATCCCATTCTAGGAGAATTGGCAGTCAACTTCAAAATGGATCCCTGCCTTCCATGCCAGCGAGTGTTCGTTACGCCAAAAATGTATGGAAAACTTCCAGGGAGGATGGACAGACAGTAGGTAATCAATTTAGCCCTATCTCCAGTGCGGAGGAGCTTGAAGAAGAGGATACAATTGAGGTAAATTATCCATCTGACAAAAGGGGTAGTCGGTCAGTTCTCAAGTCCACCACAAAGAAATCTCCTGCATCGGTGGTGAAAGCTTCTAAGACCAAAGCAAAAGGCTTAAAGCCAGATCAGAACAACAACCAAAATATCCCTCTGGAAGGTTCAATTTTCAGTCATACCTACCAGTCTAGTTCTCCCGAAGACGAGCGTAAGGAAACTCTTCACAGAGGCAAAGACAGCAAAGAGACTAATGGGCAAACAACGCAAATCAAATCCAAGTCCTCTGCAAAACTTTCCTCCTGTATTGCAGCAATTGCCGCTCTGAGTGCTAAAAAGGCAAGCCCTACAAACTCCCATGCATTCGATTCTCCTGTTACACAGATGGAATCTAACCAAGACAATGAAAATTTCAGAGCTCCAGGAAAGATATGTGAGCAGGAATCAGCCTTGGAGTTGGCAAAGCGACTGCTATCAGGACAACCACAGAGTCCATCTAGTGTCAACAGTGAGAGTAGCAGCAAAGGTTCACCTGCCTCAAGCACAGACACCACGCCAGTAATCCCAAAAGTCAGGATAAAAACAATCAAGACCTCTTCTGGACAGATCAAGCGTACTGTCACGCGGGTCCTCCCAGACTTGGAATTCGAGACAATGAAAAAAGGGGGAAATTCCAGTGGCCCAACAATAGTGGCTACCACTGGCGCGTTTTTCTCATCTCCTGCAGGGTCTTCTTTGCCAACTAAGGTTGTAGCCACCTGTGGGGGTCCTTCAATTGAAATAACCAAGCAAATGACAATTAAACCAGTAGCAACAGCCTTCCTTCCAGTCTCAGCAGTAAAGACAGCTGGTTCCCAAGTTATCAACCTGAAACTGGCTAATAACACTACAGTTAAAGCAACCGTTATTCCTGCTGCCTCAGTGCAAAGTGCCAGCAATGCCATCCTTAAAGCGGCAAATGCCATGCAACAACAGACAGTCATGGTCCCTGCCTCCAGTCTGACTAATGCTAAACTAGTACCAAAGGCAGTCCATCTCAGTAATCTCAGTCTTCTGCCGCAAAACGTATCCCCTGCTCATCATGATATCCAACAAGCAAAGTCCTCCCCCAAGCAATCACAACAACTTAAACAGCAAGCACTTTTCAATGGTCAGCACTCGAAGAAGCTCTCCAGGGTTCAAGTCATAACCAACTCTCATAGCTCTGTAGTTGACGCTTTCAATAAAGTCCTGAGTAGCATAAATCCTGTTCCTGTGTATATCCCAAACCTTTCTCCACCAACCTCAGCCTGTATTTCACTCCCATCTCGTGGCTACAAGTGCTTAGAGTGTGGTGACTCATTTGCTCTTGAAAAGAGCCTGAGTCAACATTATGGGCGTCGTAGTGTGCGGATTGAAGTTACCTGCAATCACTGTTCAAAAAGTCTTGTATTTTACAACAAGTGCAGCCTGCTGTCTCATGCCAGGGGCCACAAGGACAAAGGAGTTGTCATGCAGTGCTCACACCTAATCTTAAAACCCATCCCTGCAGACCAGATGATAACAGCACCGACCTGTTACGGACCACCCTCTATCACAGATAGCATCTCCACTTCTGATGCACAGGCGTTACCTGCTCAAATCACAGGAAAAGCTCCAAGTGGTGCATCGAAAAGTACAGTGATTTCAGCTCCAAGCAGCTCCCCTCTTGAGGCAGCTATGCCATTGGAGGATGATGCATCCAAGCTCTGTAGGCACAGCCTGAAGTGTTTGGAATGTAATGAAATATTCCAGGATGACAGCTCACTAGCTATGCATTATCAACAAGTTCTGGAGACCAGTGGGCAGGTATGATATATACGACACTGCTTAATAACTGCTAAATAGGACCACTAGAAGTTTTTCTTATGCAAAAGCCCAAGTATGCAGAAGTGCTGTATAAATCTTAGATTGCATTTACAGTACATGATAGACATCACACTACAATTCTGACTGTTTTTCTCCCATGTGGCCCCAAACCATGGCATGCATGACAGGTATCCTAAGACAAAATCTGTAACTGCAGCATAAACCATAGGATCAGTTATACTATAATCAACACACAATGACATTTACATTTCAATGTTCTCTGTTCCATTAGAAAACCTGCACTATCTGCCAAATGCTTCTTCCAAACCAGTGCAGTTTTCTGTCGCATCAAGGAATCCATCAGCACAAGTCTCCTTACATCTGCCCAGAGTGTGGCGCAAGTTGTCGTTCTGTCCACTTCCAATCTCACGTCACCAAGAACTGCCTGCACTACACGCGTAGAGTCGGCTACCGGTCAGTCACAATAGAAAGCTGTTTCACTGTAACTGTAATCTTATGGTAATGGCTTTCGCAAGCTGACATTTTCCCCCTCTGTCCTATCTCCAAACTGCTAGATGTATCCACTGTAGTGTGATCTTCTCTGATGTTGCCACTTTGAAGTCGCACATCCAGACTACACACTGTGAGGTCTTCTATAAATGTCCGCTTTGTCCCATGGCCTTCAAGTCTGCACCAGCAACACACTCCCATGCGTACACACAGCATCCTGGACTGAAAGCAGGAGAGCCTAAGTAAGTCTAGATTCAGGCCTTGTGCACAAAATCGAGGTCTGTCAACAATGAATTTAATTAGAAATTGCTAGAAAGAAATACACATTCCCAGCAATCCCCATGCTGTGGTGCAACGTAAAACCCCTTAACCAATTAAATGTTCCCAAGAAAATCATCCATGTTGTTCATCAGTAGAAGGATTTGTGGATTTTAGACATGGTGGCTTAACATGGTTGTGTGTGTTTCCACATGGAAACCTTTCATTAAATAGTCCATCCTGAGCAGGTATAACAAATTGAGAGTGATTGTATTGTATTCACCACTTTATTTTTCTTTTTTTTCTTTTCTTCATTCTGTCTGACAGGCTTATATACAAGTGTTCCATGTGTGATACTGTGTTCACTCTGCAGTCTCTGCTCTACACACACTTTGACCAGCATGTTGTCAATCATAAAGTTCCTGTGTTCAAATGCCCCGACTGCTCCATGCACTACGCACAGAAACAGCTCATGCTGGACCATATAAAGGTAGAACCAGCCAATTTAACACTGAGCACATATAACTCAGTCAAATGTCTCCGATATGAAAATGTTAAAATATGTGGTTTGAATTCCTTTCTCAGGCCATTCATGGAACTTTGAAGACCATTGAGGGTCCACCAAACTTGGGGATCAACCTCCCTCTCAGTGCCAAACCTACAAATTTAAACAGCACCACCAATAATGGCCCCAGTAATAACAACAACAACAAAGATGGTGGAAACAACAATGGACAAAACAAAGGCATCACGATGGCTGCTCCTTCATCACCCAAAAAAAACAACAACAAAAACAGCTCGGGGGTGGTTAAGAACCATAATGGTTCAGGGTATACATGTCCAGAGTGCAACAGCATCTTCAGTGGCAGAGAGGTCTTTTTGAACCACATGAGAAGAGAGCATGGCAAGGTAAATGTCTGCAATAATTTTTAAGTTTGAGCAAGAATGCACACTGAGAAAATTTTTCGCTACCTTTTCTATTATCTTCCCCTCATACGTTAGATATTGAAGAAGCACCCGTGCCGACAGTGCGACAACTCCTTCAGTTCGACCCACAGTCTTTGCCGACACAACCGCCTCAAACACAAGGGGGTACGAAAAGTCTACGCCTGCCCGTGAGTAGAGGCCACGATAGCAGAGAGAATGAGACAAAGAATGATGGTTTTGCTCTTGGACTACTGGTCAACATGATCAAACTTCAGTATGTCCTCAGAACCAGGAGAATCCATTGTCTGTTCTGAAGTTACACTGGTACAGTAATAATATGTATGGTATAATATGGTTTATTTGTTCCATATTTGTGTCATTCAAAATGTCCGAAAAGGAGTTGTAATAAGCAGAGCACATTTAATCCTACCTTAAAATGTAATAAACGTAATTAAAAATAGGAATAACTTGATATAATAGGGTGAGGTCCCACAATGGACACAAACGGACGAAGGTAGCATAGCGATGCTCTTCGGCATCTAGGGTGCACTCTTCCAAACAACTAAGTGTTTCTTTTCCATTGTACACTTTGTCATGACGGGATGTCATTATCATCCCACATAAACTATCACTAACGAACACTATCGTTTGCTAGACTATGACATCAGTGTGAAAACAGTGCCATCGTGTCGTGGAAAGTATGAACTGCACATATTACTTTGCAGCGCACCATCTTTGGGCCAACAGTGCCATCATGTGGTGGAAAGTATGAACCGCCTCAGTAACTGCATGACATCATACACATCGTAGCAGGGGCTTGTCTTCATCAGATAACTGATTTATTGAAATCTGACTTGGGGACCTATTATTAGCACAGCAAAGCAGGATCCACATGATACGGCACAACCCAAATCTGTTTGCAAATTATCATCGACCATCTGTCTAGTATCCATGGTTCCGATTTGGGCTAATTTGGTCAAAGTCTGTTGGGCGAGTCGGTCAGAATACGAGCTCTGGTTTGCCGCTGGTTCTAACCCAAATAGCTGCCTTCCTGTGCATTTTAGAACAAGGGCTATGCTGACTTATTTGACCATCCCGTCACAACAGACATTCTCCACCAGATTTCAAGTCAATGCTAAACTGTTGGCAAGTTAAAGGGGCCTGGTTCTGACTTTGTTTTGGACCTGTGGGTTCCGGACCACCAAACTGTTGAATATTTCGAACACAATTTATGAGTATTTTAAGGATAAAGGTTAACCAATAACTTATTGGTCATGTTCAATGAATGAAATGCATTGCTTAATATTGTTCAATTTGGCATAATCTGTTATTATTGTAGCGCTGTTATTTGCGAATGTTGATGTCTTTAATATACTTGTACATCAAGTCTTTATGAGTGGGGTGAGGTTATTTTCCTTGTAGTTAAGATGTGAGTCTTTGACAACAAGTACTTAGGCTTCCTCCGAGCCAGCATTTAACTTCATATAGATTTTGCAGTTGGGACTCCAATCATTATTTAATATCTTCAAGTGTTTTGTAAGTATGCTGTTTATCTCTTACTTCATTCAACCTGTTGTTCAACCTGACTTACATATCATTCAACATCATTACTTCTCGAAAACTACCTGAATCCCGGCTTTGCTCCACGTCCCCCTCCTCTAATTTGCCCTCCCTCCCCTCTGCAACAGAAGCCCCTTCTCTACTCATTCTGTTGTAGCAATCATTTAGCACTTGAATGAGTACTTGTACAGTCTTTGGAGCTGCATATAGCTACAACAACATTGTGGTCCAAGGGCAGTCCTTAGTCCTAGTTCTGAACAGGGTCAACTCCACTACTGCCAGGACTTTGACGCTTCAAAGTTTTAAGACAAATTCAAAGATGTTTAATCACCAAACTGTTCAAGTTCAGAGAGCCCATTGTGTAGCACCTAGGGTCCCAAAGTGGGGTACGCCAATAGCGATAGGGGGTACGTGAATGAAAATGAAAAAAAATTACCGCCTAACACTCAATTACGAGAGCATCTGAATGCCTCACGGCGTGAGAACAGAGCAGAAAGGAGACAGAGCGTGAAGTTGTTCATTTCTCTGTGCATTATCTGAACAAATAAGTTTGATGAGTATTTTGTGCATTAAGAGTATTTCATCTTGAAGATTTTGTTTATATTGGTGTTCCAATCTCCGCATGTCACAGCGGTGAAAACTTGTCACTGTGAGTGGGGATTCCCCCGAAAATGAGGCGTTGGTCGTTGGTTGTATATATTTTGTATGTCAGATACTGCTTTATCATGATTGTTAAACTTTCCCCTTCAATTGGTATAAAATGAATATGCAGACTTAAACCATCCTGAGTGGACAAAAAAAGTAAAGCTCAAATTCAAGCCATTCAAACAGAACCCATTCCAACATCAGACTGGAATAAAAGATAGGTCGGATGATTACTTATTTATCAGTGCTCATGTGAAACTTTATCAAAATGTGACTGTGCAAAATACACATTTTTGACTCGGAATTACTATAAAATTAATTAACCAATTAATTATGTTCACTATTTCAAGTTAATTAAGATAAAAATGTTTTTAAGTGTGCAGGAGTAGGGGGTATATGGCTTCAGGTCATATGTCTGAAGGGGTATGCGACTGTAAAAAGTTTGGGAACAACTGGTGTAGCAGAACCAAGGGAAATTAGATTGGTGCAGTAATAATGTTAGGCAGTAATAATTGATGATGATTTCGACACCTGAGTAATATACTTGTATGGTCCTTGGCGTTTCATGTAAATACAAGAAAAGACATTTCAGTCCTTGATCCTAGTCCTGAGTAGTTCTTGGCCACTGCAAGAACAAAGAGGAATAATGACAAAGATTTGACATGTTACTGAAAAGGCAAATAAAAGTAGGAGCTTTTCAGGTAAGATTCAAGACTAATTCCGTTGTGTAACTGTGGCTATGCATAGAAAGAAAATCAGAGCAAGTCATCGAGGACTATAACTGTGATTTTATTGCACTTGAACAGGCACTGCCCGGCTCTCAGTCAGCCCTTCACCAGAAGAGTGCTGCTGGATCAGCACATTCAGTTGATGCATGGAGCTTCAGAAAAGGCTGCCAGCTCGGATCCCACGGACAATTTGCCGGAGAAGAAAATGGTACAGACATAAAAGATTGACTTTACCGTACAACTACCTTTTAGACACTTTTAGTCACTCTTAAGATATCTTTCCACTGTCCCGCACAGATTGTGAGCCCCAAGAGAAAAAATGATGCAGAAGCGGAGGTGTCTCCAGGGTTAAACCCCCGGGGTTTAGACTCGCAGCCTTTGAAGAGGCTCAAAGTAAACATCCCCAAAGTTCACAGATGTGCCGTCTGCGGTTTTACCACCGAAGACGTCGCCGCATTCCACAAGCACATCCCCCAGCACAAGTCGGACCACTCGTCCTACCAGTGCCAGGAGTGCGGACTGTGCTACACCTCCCCCCGCTCAAAGGCACGCCACCTCTTCATTGTCCATCGTCTGAAGGAGCCGCAAGGCCTCGCCCGATACAGGGGTAAGGACGATGACGAGAACCAGAGGGAGAACCACGTGGACATTACAGCAGGGGACGATGACGGGACGCTAAACACCAAATGTAAAGTGTGTGGGAAACTGTTCGAGACAGAGGGCAACCTGAACACCCACATGAGGACACATGGTATGGCATTCATTAATGCCAAAAGACTCAGTTTGGCTGAGAAGTGAATCCTCGCCACCATAATTAAAACTGTCGGATTCACTTAATATACAGTAGTTGTACAGTATCTATTGGCTGGGGTCCTATTGTACACAATTACTACATTAAATATAATGTCCCATGTAAAATACACAACAGTGGGGAAAATAACTATTTGATCCTCTGCTGATCTTAACTTTACCACCTGACAAAGACTATTTTTATGGGCGATTTACTGTAGCAAAGAGATACAGTTGTAAAAATTTATTGAAAAAATAACATTACATAAAGGTTATAAATTAATTAGTATTTGACTGATGTGGCTTAGTACATGGTGGAAATACGCTTGTTGGTAAGCACAGAGGTTGTCACCTGGGTTGCACACATCTCAGGAGAGGCGCCATGTTTGACTGTAGAAATGATGTTGGGGTTTTCAGTATTTCTCTGCTTCCAAACACTTTGAGTCAAGATAATGCCAAAGAGCTCCGTTTTGTTCACATCTGACTACAGTCTATTCTCCCAAACCTTGTCTGAGTCATTCCGGTGTTCATTGGCAAACTTCGGGCCAAGGCTGGCCTGTACAAGTGCCTTCTTGAGCAGGGGGGACCTTTCAGGCACTAGAAGATCTGTATCCATCACAGCCAAAAGTGTTACTAATGGTTTTCTTGGTGACTGTGGTCCCAAAACCCTTGATCATTAACCGGCTCTTAGACTGCAATTTTGGGCTGGCCCTTCACCTTTCTCAGAATGATCATTACCTCATGAGGTGAAATCTTGCTTGGAGTTGAAGAGCGAGGGTGACTGACCATGATCTTTTATTTGTACCATTTCCAAATGATTGTGCCAATAGTGGTCTTTCTCACCAAGCTTCTTGTTGATGGTCTTGTAGCCCATTTCAGTCGTGTACAGGTGTACAATCTTGTGCCTGAGGTCCTCTGACAGCTCTTTGGTCTTGCCTATTGTGGTGGAAAGGTTTGAATTTAAAGGGACTAAAGGGACATGACTCATTTTCTGTGCTTCACAGGCACATAAACGGTCTGTGGAGGCCAGAATGCTTGTTGGCAGTGAGGTGCTCAAATACTTGTACTTAACATTTAACTGTAACTCTCTCGATTACAGTAAACCACCCATAAAAGTCGGGGTTCAAGCACTCATTTTCCTACTGTCTTTGAAAGTCACTTTGTGTTTTTAATTGAACAAAAATAGTTTTTGTACTACATGTTTCTAAAAACTTGGAACTTTTTTTATAGAAGAGCTTTTTTATTTATTTTTCATTTGTTGTGTAGAGCTACAGTACATAATGTATAACTATATACAGTACATAATGTATAACTATATTGTACGGTTGTTGTGAGATAAGATTTAGGCCTTTTCTAAAGGCCCATGTCCACACAAATATGGGTATTTTTAAAAACACTGCAGGGGTGGAAAGAATATTTATTGTCATTGTAATAGGTACAAAATGGAAGCTGCAATCTCCTTAAGTGGTGTATAAAAGTATATCAGACAATAATTTTTTTTTAAAACTCACACTAATGAATGCCATAATGCTAAAAATGTTATGACAGACCACCTCAAAAAACGGAATTGAATTTTACAGGTTTTTACAAAATAAGACACCCAGAATGCACATGAATAAAGGATGTGGGATTTACAATATGAAGAATGAACTCTAAAACACTGAATACCAGGAGTATGTGAATGCACCTCATTTACTTCCCAGACGACCTCCTCAGCATGCTTTCCAATTAAGCAAAAAACAACAAAATACAACACACAACACAGTAAAACTTGAAAGCAAGGAGTAAAAAATACAGATGTAAGGTAAAATGTAATCACTACTCTTTGGAGTATTTTCAATAGTTCAAGACATAGCTACAGCTTTGATGTTAAAGGTTTTTTTTTTTAAATGCAGAAACATCCGGCAGGCCGCATTAAAATGCTTAACGGGCCGGATTTGGCCCGTGGGCCGCAGTTTGCCGAGTTCAGCTGCAGGCAACTGAATTTTCTATGAGTTGTAGACTTTTGGAACATACACACGCTGTGTTTCTGGTAACTGAACATTTTTTTTGTTTTAAAAATACCTGCGTATGTGTGGACTTGGCCTCACATACTCATAATTATTCTGTTCATTCGTACTCTGGAGAATGTAAACTGGACTGTTACTCTTAACTACTGCGGCACGGCTCAGGTGGTAGAGTGGTTGTCTCCCAACCTGAAGCTTGCTGGTTCGATCCTCAGTCCTCCTGTGATCATGTCGAAGTATCCTTGGGCAAGATACTGAACCCCCATTTGCTCCTGATGCTGCATCATCAGTAGCTAAATGTGCTAACAGTGTCAGAGCGCTTTGAGTGCCTTGGAGGTGGAAAAGCGCTATACAAGTGAAAGACCAGTTACCATAAGAAAATCAGTAAGTTAAGAGGCATTGAAAGACGCAGCTTTCCATTCACAATAACAGGCATATATACGGTACCTAAAAGCTGTAGGGTAGCTAGAAGCTACTTAGACAATAAGGCTTTGTCTCTTGCTGTAAAACTGCATGCGAAAAGCAGTCTGTGTATTGCTGAGTAGAATGTTGTCTTTGCTGCTGCTGCTGAATGAGTGCTGATCTTCACATCAATAAAATGTGAAAGTATCTAAATAAGCTTTAAGAGAGAGTGCAGAAATGATTTTTATTGCCCGCTACGGAGCAGGTGATTTGCCCGATACGGAATGTAATCATGTGACTACAGTAGATGGTGTGTAGGTTTTTAGAACAAGCACCCCCTCTGGTGGGCAATGCTGAACAACATCCAGTAGTTTTCCATCATTCAAATCATTGTAGGATGTGAAAAGATTTTACTTTGGTTGTGTCTATTCTTTTTTCTTAATGTTGAATCATATATTTATAATAACATTGTAATATAATACTATACAAACGCTGCATGTAGTTCACTTTAGTAAGTAATATATAATGATAATATGCATTGATTGACTGGTTACCAGTCCAAGGTGTACCCTGTCTCTCGCCAAAAGTCAACTGGGATCGGCTCCAGCTAACTTGTGACCCTAATTACGAAAGCGGAATAGAAAATGGATGGATGGATGAATAATAATACTAATAACAATAATAATGATAACAATAACAGTAGTCGTCCCTCGTTTATAGCGGTTAATTGGGTCCGTGTTGAATGATATAGGATTCAATGTTAACAAATTGAGTATTTCCGTAGTTAGAGCATAGAAAACCCATTTATGACTTTCTGAATAGGGTTTTTAACATTATTAAAGCCCCGTAAACATGAAATAACACCTCTTTAGTCAACGTTACACTCCTCATACTGCTTTTTTACACCACATTACAACTCTTAATGCTGCAGAGACTCAAGACGGCAGCCAGCTAGAAAGCTAGCGAGGTAACCAGTTAGCCTTGAATTTATTTCTTCTAAAATTGAGAAGCCAAAAACTTACCACTTCCACACAGGATGGGAGAACGTTTTTCACTCTATCATGTCAGACAGGTAATGGCTGAATTCATGCAGTGTTAAGGTAATGTAAGGTAATGTCTCAATGTTTTGTGTCATTACTGCCACCTAGTGACCAGAATACTACATATCACTTGTATTTCAATATGTTTTGACTAATAATAGACCATACCACGAAACAGTGATCATTTATGAATACATTTCTGGTAAAAAAGCAAAATAACAAGGGAGCAATAATCGAACCACGATATTGCAACTATACTTTTCTTTCACAGTATTTATTTTACAAAAGCTTTTTTATTATTATTAACTTTCCTGGCTGTGAGAAATCGTATTTTTGCACTAATTTATTGTGAGGCATTTGCTGTTCATTAACAAATAAAGCTTAAGTTAAATATAAACAAACGGTGGTTGGTTACTTGCCCTATAAAAGCCTACCTACAGAAAAATGATGTTAACTAACAATAACAGTCATGAATTTCATGGAAGGTAATGTTTAGGAAATTAAACTGATGGCAGTCATCTTTTGTAAGCCTTGCCTTGTAATCGGGTTGATCCCGTGATGGCTTAACGACACCCTGGCTCATTTATTTTTTGGTGAAACTCTCCTGTAACCAAATCCTTTCACACTTGGTGTAGAAAAGCATTTGTAGACGATTCATCACAGTTGCCAAGGTAGTTCTTCAATCCAGCCCACCCTAATTAAATCCACGCAACAGTGTTATTTAAATCCCCTCTCTCCTAAACAACCCGATGTAGTCATTTCTATCATGGCCCTGGGTTGGGTGAGGTTGTGTCTTTTAGCGGGTTTAAGTAGAGTTTTGAATAGAACACAGGCCTCTGCAGTGTCCAAACAATGTATGATGGATACCGATACTTTCCTTTGGGAAATAAACCAGGACAGGCCCAAAGAATATGCAGTTCTCAGTAAGTAATGATCACTTTCTTAAGTCAATGCACCATTGTGTTTAGTCTTATCTATTTAACTACCAGATGTTTTATACTTAGGTCATTTCTTCTTAAGCTGGATAAATAATTCAATACAAATAAATGCAGATATACTGTAGTATGGCGTGCTTGACTCACGTTATCTTCAATGGGTTTCTTCATGGTGAAGTTTTCACATCGTCGAATCGTGGCCGCTGAACGACACTATTCTCTTATTGTTAATATAAACATTTTTACGGCATTACAGAGTTTATATAAACGTGTAAACACGCTGCTTTTCATTTCGTTTTCGTGAGTCTTTCCACGGCTTGAAGTCGTCACAACACTTCAATTGGCGCCTTTCCCGATGAGATTTGTCGGGATGCTCGTTTTATCCCCCTGATGAACACTGATGCGGGGTTATAGCGCTCGGTGCAAACGTGATTTGCTTCTAAGTGGGTACGCAAACAAGCACACCTTCATCCTTTAAGCTAGCCGTAACTATAGCTGATCACCTAAAAATATAAATTGCTAATATTTTTAAAATTACAACCTGTAACGAAACTATATCAGCAAATTGCAGCCAAATAAATCAAATGAATAGTTTCAACAGTTAAAAACTAACCCACCATCCAGCTTCAACATTCATTTCCTGTTAGCTTGACGTCAAACATGATTCTTATAACGACATAAATTGACACATTTAGTTGAATTAAAGTAGTAATGTTGTGTCTCACAAATGTATCCAAAAAACATTAAAAAGCTGTTCTCACCCGGGTCAAGATAACCACAGCTGCAGTTACTGTAATGGCCAGTAGAAGGCGACAAAACATTCTACAATTGGAAAATAATAATGAGTGTACTGTTTATCTACTTGCAAATGATCCACATTTTATGTGTTATA
This sequence comes from Dunckerocampus dactyliophorus, assembly GCF_027744805.1. Classification (NCBI taxonomy): domain Eukaryota; kingdom Metazoa; phylum Chordata; class Actinopteri; order Syngnathiformes; family Syngnathidae; genus Dunckerocampus; species Dunckerocampus dactyliophorus. Next base: position 17,746,227 of record NC_072835.1, on the reverse strand, counting down.
GTGTAATACTATTTGTTACCTTTATTCTGCTGTGCATTTGCAGTGTATGATGCTTTTGGAAAGATAGGTAGTAATGTTGGCGGAGGTTCTGCTAACCAGCCCGGCCTACTGCAGCAGTGTCGCTCTGCCCGGAGTCCTACCTTCACTGGACAGTACTGTCAAGTGTTCCTCATGCAGGTTAGGATTAAATTAGAATTAAAACCACACAGGAATAAATGTAAAATTGATTGGAATTTTTTTTTCTTACTTTCTCAGGGAACAATCCAGTATTTTGTTGGTATCTGTGTTCCTGATTCTTGTGATGAAGAGGACGTACAAACGTTGGTACTGTACGGTCAGTGATTTTGAAGTGCTCTGTGTTCATAACAATATTTCACATTCAGTCCAACATGTGTGCTGCCTCACTTTACCAGATACATTCAAGTATGGCCACCTGTCACTCATTCCTCCTTTGCCTGCTATTTTGGTCAACGAGTCTACCCAGGATATGATCATGACACATTGTTTGTCAAAGACCGTTAACCCTGATGCAGCAGATATCACGTGCCTGTAAGACATCGTATTAAATGTTCTACTATTCATTATCAATCTTAACCTACTAAACCAAAGACTGTTTCTCCCACAGGTTTATGTGTTGCATAATGATAGCGATTCCCCTCGCAGCAACCCTGTTCATCGCTACAATTAGATGGCAACGGAACAGAGCCGTCATGCCAAGTGTAGAGTCCACCTGTTTAAACACCGGCCTCAATCTGTACGGGACCCTGAAGACTAAAAGTTCTACTGGTGAAGAAATGAATGGTCGTGAAATTGAGGAAACTAGTAAGTACAAAAGAATGGGTTCTTCCTTAGACAATTTGCAACTGCTTAGGATTTTTTTGCAGGATGTTTTCCACAGATAGACAATGCCTTGCGATTCTTGGGATTCTTACCAAAATTGAACGAGTTCTTCTTTGGACAATTTGCCACCTTTCTACAAAGTTTAGTGAAAATTTGAGATGTTTGGTATTGGTATTGATTCCTCCTAAGGTGTGATATTAGCGTAGATGTATTCAAGGAAGACCAATTACTCCCCACTCACATAACAAACGCTTTAAGTCATATTGAACAATGTTACATAAAAATTGTTTTAGTATTTTCCGCATAATCTATTCCTCAGACGCCGTCCGCCGTGGATCTTTGTGTTTTCCTCAGAGCTGTGTCTACCAGTGTCTCCAGGCCTTCTCCCTTCAGACGACCGGTCGGGGTATCTTCAGCACATCCTCCACTAGGGTCCCTGAAGGAGACTACTCGTCCTTGAATGGCATCCGCGTCCTTAGCCTGTTATGGATCATGTGCGGCCATTCTGCACAGTTCCCTGTGATAAACAACTTAGGTATGACCAGGCTACACCTTCCTGAACAAGGAGAACCTTTTTCAATTGTGTCATTCATACGGAGATATAATCTACAGATAACTACAAAGACTGGAAAAAAACAGTCGAAAGAAGCCCTCTGTATGTGTTTTCCCTCAGCGGACCAGTTTTTCTGGCTGTAGACACCTTCCTTCTGCTGGGGTAAGACTTATTCTCTATGCCAAAAAACTGGGAAGTTGGGAATTCTGACAATAGACGACGCAAAACACATTCCTACTAACCAGCTGTGGGAAAATGCGCCTTGAGTTTACCACAATCTCAACAGGAAGTTATTTGGTAAACCTGCTGATAAACTACTGCTCCACAAACGTAATACTACCTTACCGCGGCATTTTGACCGGAACATCGGTACTTTTAAGCTCCAAGTGGGATATTTTCAACTTCTCAGCAGTCTTGAATGCAGTAAGTATCTGTGTTTCAGGGGTCTACTTAGCGCCAGGTCCCTACTGGTCTCCATACAAAGAGCTGAAGATAAACTGAGTACAAGACTGGTGATGGGCTACCTGTTCATGAGGTTTAAAAGGTTATCTCTTTGTGAAGTGCGTGGAAAGTTTGTCCTTTACAAGAACAGAACACGTCAACTGCTTTTGTCCATCTCCGTGACAGGATCCAGCCACTGCATCTCTTCATTATGTGTCTCACCGTTGGACTTATATCTGTGATCCACTGGGGTCCTTACTGGTTTCCATTCATTGACAACTTGATGGATTGTAAAACATACTGGTGGGGGAACTTGCTGCTGATTAGCAATCTACTGCCAGTCCATGAGATAGTAAGTCACTCATTTATACTTTCTACTTTCGTATTGCGATAGGTGTTTATGTTAGACCCAAAATCCCTACAGTGTGTTCCTTGGACGTGGTACCTCTCTCTGGACTTCCAGTGTTATGCCACCACTCCTCTACTGGTATATTTCTACAGAATGTATGTCAAAATCCTGTAACGTTTAGACAGATAAAGACGAGACGTATGACTTAATAATAGCTCAATGGCCTTATTGCATCCTCCAACAGGAACAGATGTGTCTTTGCAGTCGTGGCCGGAGGCCTGCTGTTGATGACCACGTTGGCTAGCTCTGTTGTAACTGGACTCCTGCGGCTGCCCGTCTTCCAGCCTTCTACACTGTAAGACCTGACACCACAAACAGCTTTGGAGTCAATCACATATAAAGGGGAAGTTCATTTCAAAAGGAAAACTTCAGTAATAAATAAAGTAAGTCGGGCCACAGGGTAAAGTCATTAGGAAAAAAAATGTAACGTTACGAGATGAAAGACTTCGTTTAAGAATAAAATTGTAATTTTGCAAGAAAAATCCAAATAAGGTAATATCATTGGAAGGAAAAGGTCGTAAATTTACAAGGATAAAGTTGAATTATGTGTGCAGCGAAAAGAAAAAAATAGTAAAGTCACAAGAATGAAGTAATGTCACAAAAGTGACATCATTTGACGAGAATAACCAAAAAGGCACATTTTAGAAATTTTGCATTTTACATTTGTGGCAGTAAATAAAGTCACGTTTTGCAGAGGAGTATCATGGCCGCACTGAAAAAGAAAGTTACCAGACAAAATTGTATGGTTTCAAGAATGGTTATAATTTGAGGAGAAAAGTCACAGTTTTTGAGAAAACTGTTGTAATATTTCAAGAAAAAAGTCTAATTTTATCATGATAATGTCAATATATTATGAGAAATATACAACTGTATCTAATATACAATATAATATAGAAATATACAAAAAATACAAATAGAAAAAACAGACTAGAAAATAAATATTTTTTAATGCTAAATATAAACATCAAAGCTACAGTGGGAGGGAAAAGTCATTTTACAAGATAAAGTCCCAACAATAAGTACAATAACGATACATAAATAACATCTTAATAGCATCAAAATTAAAACATTGAAAAAAAGCCAACGTTTTACAAGAAAAGTAACTAAATGTGAATACGTTTGCAATATGTTGAGTATAAATTCTTAGTTGTGAGAAAACATCAGTTTCACGAGAATATCCTTGAAATATTATGAAAAAATAGTTGCTGTTTTGTTACTGTGAAACCACCCAGACTGATATTGGCGGAATTTTAACATGAATTCAATTACAACTTAATTCTAGGAGCACTACGACTTTTTGTTTACTCCCTCCTAACATTCCATTACATACGTTTCTTCCCCTTTTCAGTCTGGCCCCGTACTTTATCATTTTTATCTACACATTTCAGTCTTTTGAACAAATCATTTTTGCTTGTTTAAATCCAAAGATCCTTGTGATTTAATATTTCATCAAATGTAATAATGTATACATTGGATTTATCTATTTTGCAGGACATCAGAGAATTATGTATTGTATTATTATGTGAAGCCTCACACAAGATATGGACCATTTTTAATAGGAATCCTCACTGGAATATACTTGACCACTAAAAAAGGCCAACTCTTAAAGCACAAGGTGTTTTTTTTATCTTGCTATATCACAATGATGCAAAAGTAAATGCAGTTATACTCACATGCTTGCATTATTGCTCCAGTGGCAGGCGGTGCTTGGTTGGTTGTGCTGTCTGTCAGTCTTGGCGGTACTGATAGGATTGGCCTACGTCCTCAGGGGTAACCCGACGCACCCCTCTGTGCCACATGCGCTCTACCAGGGACTGCACAGACCAGTCTGGGCTCTGGCTGTCACCTGGATCATCCTGGCCTGTGAGGAGGGCTATGGAGGTAAAACAAAAGCAGATGTTGAACTAAACCAACCATCCATCCATTTTCTATACCGCTTGTCCTCATTAGAGTCACAGGGCTGGAGCCTATCCCGGCTGACTATGGGCAAGAGGCGGGTTACATCCAAGACTGGTCGCCAGCCAGTCACATATTGTATAGAAAAGTGTTTGAGTTCAGTTTCAGTAACGCTGCCAAGGTTTCGCTGTATGCATGTGGGAGGAGGCGGAGTGCCCGGAGAAAGCCCACATACAGCACACATGGGGAGAGCATGCAAACAGCTGTAAGAGAGATTTGAACCCTGACTGTGAGGTCACCACGCTAACCACTTGGTCACTTTGCAGCACCATGTTGGACTGAACGCACACCCAAAACCATCATGAGATGCTGATCAACTTTAATGTCCCCTTCTTTAGGTTTTATCCGTAGTATGTTATCGTTTGGTCTCTGGGTTCCTCTCGCCAACATCAGTTTTGCCTGCTACCTGATACATCCCGTTTTCATCCTCCTCTACATCGGGCTACAAGAGACGCCCATCCACTACTCAGATATCAACTTTGTAAGTTCTGAATTACTCTGTACCTTCAAGAACAGACTTTTAGCTGTGAATTTGTTGTACTTTTGTGCTTTTTAGATGTACCTGTTCCTGGGACACCTGCTGCTCACAGTAGCGACAAGCTTTGTCTTAACCGTGCTGATTGAGAAGCCCTACGTCCTCCTGAAATGGAATCGTAAATAGAGCAATAAAGCAATAAAGACATGTCCAAAAGTGGTGCTGTAAATCTGTACACATGTTATTTAGGTAAATAGCTAATCAGTTATAGCTAGCTGGAAATGCGATTTCACGACAGACGCGGCACTGAAAAAACGGGCGAAAATCGAGCCGTCGGAAAAGTGACATTTTTTGCCATCTTTGGGTCCTGCCGGGACCCCCGATGAATGTTTGGGGGGCTTGGCCCACCTCCCGGAGCGGAAAAGTGTAGTTTCAGCAACTTGAAAAAAATGTGATTTCGCGACTGAAAAAAAATGGCAAAAATCGACACGTCGGAAAAGTGGCGTTTTTTGCCATCTTTGGGTCCTGCCAGGACCCCCGTTGAATGTTTGGGGGGTTTGGCCCACCTCCCAAAGTGGAAAAGTGTCGTTTCAGCAACTTGAATCAGTTATACCTAGCTGGAAATGCGATTTCACGACAGCCGCGGCACTGGAAAAACGGGCGAAAATCGACCCCTCGGAAAAGGTGGGTTTTTTGCCATCTTTCGGTCCTGCCGGGACCCCCAATGAATGTTTGGGGGGTTTGGCCCACCTCCCCGAGTGGAAAAGTGCAGTTTCAGCAACTTAAAAAAAATGCGATTTCGCGACAGTGTTTTTTCCGCTGAAAAAAACGGGCGAAAATCTATCCGTCGGAAAAGTGGCGTTTTTTGCCATCTTTGGGTCCTGCCGGGACCCCCGATGAATGTGTGGTGGGGTCGGCCCACCTCCCGATGAAGAGAAATTTGTGTCTTTTTTTCTAATCAAACAAAAAACGATTTCCAAACAAAAAACAATTTTGTCAGGAAAGCTAAAAGAACGGCTTTCTAAAAAGAGTGAAAATTTCCATCACTTTTGCAAATCCATTCTTTTTGTTTGCAAATCAGTTTTTTTTTTTGCTTACACATCTTTTTTTGTTTGCAAATCTGTTATTTTTGTTTGCAACTTTTTTTCTGCTTGCAAATCATATTTTCTTTGATTGGATAAAAAGACACAAATTTCTCTCCATATTGCGTGTGTGTAGCGTCCTAGCGCTCTCATCAGCACCACAGCCGCCATCGCCAAGGCGTGGCTTTGTGTGTGTGTGATTGTGTAGCACACACGCACACATTTCAGGGAGTGAGTTTTGGGCTAACTGGTTGAGTGTTGCCAACTTGGCGATTTTGTCGCAAGAGCTGGCGACATTCCAACCTACCCTTGAAGACATATTTTCCCAAGAGCGACTAGCGACATATCTAGCGACTTTTTCTGACGTCATTGGTTTTTTAATTGCTTTTTTCCCGTTTTTCTAATTCGGTGAAAGCACGTATTCTTCATTTTTTTGTTCTGACTGAGCAGCGGCGGGCGCTGTTGACAGGT